>NC_037682.1:124891255-124989405 GCF_003255815.1 Theropithecus gelada | reverse complement strand
TCCCCCTCTCCTCTCCTCTCCTCTCCTCTCCTCTCCTCTCCTCTCCTTTCCTTTCCTTTCTTTCTTCCCCTCCCCTCCCCTCCCCTCCCCTCCCCTCCCCTCTCCTCTCCTCTCCTCTCCTCTCTTCTCCTCTCCTCTCCTCTCCTCTCCTCTCCTCTCCTCTCTTCTCCTCTCCTCTCCTCTCCTTTCCTTTCCATTTTTTCTTTTCTTTCCCTATTCAGTGCTGCCAATCAACCAAGCGTCTGTGAGTGGCGGCGTTGGATCAGGCAGCAGGGCTTTTTTCCCCTCTTGCCTTGGTTCCTTCGCAGGACTGAGCCACCAGGCTGTGGGGGAAGGGGTCAAGGCTCTATCCCAATGCGTGTAGGGTGAGGGTCCCTGTTGGCACGTTCAGGCTGTGGGCAGAACTGTGCTGGGAGAAGAGACCTGGGCATGGAGGGAACCGGTCCCGGAAAGTTTCCAGTTGCCTCGCCTCTTTCCCTCTTGTCAGCCGATCAGTTTGTGGCTTCTGTACCCGCAAAAGTTTCAGGAAGTATTTATCAAAGAAAACATATATATACAGGGTTTTTTTTTCCCCAGAGGAATGGGGCGGGGACAGTGGAGAGGTGCTGGAAAATGAGTCCCTTGAGAGAGGGAGCCCAGCCACGATGCTAAATAGCTCAGGCTCCTGAGTGGCTGGATTTCCCTAGGACCCTCAGACCAACAGACCTCAGACCCATCTCATGGCCTGGTGGGGAAACTGAGGCCCGTACAAGGAAGTGGAATTATGAGTTGTTGGGGTCAAGCCTGAACCCCTATCCATGCTAATCTCCCCCCACCTCCCGCCCCTGCCACTGTGGCCTCAGTAGGTTTTTGTTGTTGTTGCAGGCTGGAGTGCAGTGGGGCGATCTTGGCTCACTGAACCTCCACCTCCTGGGCTCAAGGGATTCTTCTACTTCAGTCTCCCCAGTAGAGTGGCTGGGACTGCAGGTGCTCCACCGCGCCTGGCTAATTTTTGTGTTTTTAGTAGAGATGGGGTTTCACCATGTTGGCCAGGCTGGTCTCGAACTCCTGACCTCAGGTGATCTGCCTGCCTCGGCCCCGCAAAGTATTGAGATTACAAGCATGAGCCACCGCGCCTGGCTCCTCAGTAGGTTTTAAGGGGCCCCAGCCCTTCTTTCCCCTTCCAGGCCTGACCAGCTATACTGCTCTGGTTCCCCGCCCCTCACACAGTCCACCAAGTACTGCACAGGAAACCCCACCCAGGGGCCCTGCACCATGAGATAATGAGAAATAAGGACTGTGGACCAAACGCAATAAAACTTCTGTTTGTAAGAAGACAAAGAAGAAGAAGAAAAAGACAGACATATAGACCAATGGAAAAGCATAGACAGCCCAGAAATAATCCCTCACATATATGGTCAAATAAATTTTGACAGTGGTCCAAGAGTATTTAATGGGGGAAAAACAGCTGTTTAAAAAAATAGTGTTGGAAAAACCAGGTATTTCTATGCAAAGAAATAAAGTTGACCCTTAACTTAAACCATATACAAAAATTAACTCAAAATGACTCAAAGACCTAACTGTAGGCACTAAAACTATAAAACTCTTAGAAGAAAGCACAGGGGGAAAGGTTCATGGCATTGAAATTGTTAATGATTTTTTTTTGGGGTGCGGGGGTAAAACACCAAAAGCACAGGCTACAAGAAAAAACAGATAAATTGGATTACATCAAAATTCAAAACTTTTGTGCATCAAAGAACACTGTTAGTAGATGGAAAAGGGACCCATGGAACGGGAGAAGATATTTGCAAATCATCTATCTGATTAGAGGTTCGTGTCCAGAATGTATAAAAAACTCTTACAACCCAACAACAACAACAACAACAAACCCAAATGACTTGATTAAAAAGTGGACAAAGAACTTCATAGACGGTTCTTTCAAGAAGATATACAAATGGATAATAAGCACATGGAAAGAAGCACAACATCACTAGTCATTAGTGAAAAGTATATCAAAACCACAATGAAATACTACCTTATACCCATTGGAATGGCTACTATATACATATTCAAAACAACAGAAAACAATAAATATTAGTGAGAATGTAGAGAAATTGGAACCCTTGCACACTGTTGGTAGAAATGTAAAATGGTGCAGCTGCTGTGGAAAACAGTATGGTGGTTCCTCAAACAGTTAAAAATGAGTCTGACTGCGGTGGCTCATGCCTGGAATCCCAGCACTTTGGGAGGCCAAGGCAGGAGGATCATTTGAGGCCCGGAGTTCAAGACCAGGAAGACATAGGAGACATAGGAAGACCCTGTCTCTACAAAATAATAATAATAAAAAAAACCCAGCTGGGTATGGTGGTGCACGCCTGTGGTCCCAGCTACTCAGGAGGCTGAGGTGGGAGGATCACTTGATCCCAGGAGGTTGAGGCTGCAGTGAGCTATGATCATGCCACTGCATTCTAGCCTGGGCAACTGCATGAGATCCTGTCGCTAAACAATATTTTTTTAAATGAAATTATCATATGATTCAGAAATTCCACTTCTGGTTATATACCCAAAAGAACGGGAAGCAGGATCTTGAGGAGCTACATGTACAACTATGTTCATAGCAGCATTATCCACAAAGCCAAAAGGTGAAAGCAACCCACATGTTCATCAATGGATACATGGATTTTAAAAATGCGGTGTACACAATGGAATATAATTCAGCCTTAAAAATGGAAGGAAATTCTAAAATATGCTACCACGTGGATGAACTCTGAAGACATGCTAAGTAAAATAAGTCGGCCACAAAAAAAAAACAAATACTGCAAGATTCTACTTATATAGAGTACCTAGAATAGTTAACCTCATAGTGAAAGAATGTAAAATCGTGTTGCTAGGAGCTGGGGTAGAGAGAATGGGGAGTTATTGTTTAATGGTAGAATTTTAGTTTTATGAAATAAAAAGAGTCCTGGAAATGGATGATGGCAGTGGTTGCACAACAGTGTGAATGTGCTTAATAACACTGAGCTGTACATTTAAATATGGTTAATGTGGGAAATTTCATGTTACGTTATTTTACCAGAGTTAAAAATAATAAAAAGAAGTCTATATAAATATATACTTCACTTCTTTTAACTTCTTTTATAAGATTACATAAAGCAATTATTATCACATTGTATTATTGGATTTACAACATAATATAGACTTAATACGTATGATAATTGTACGAAGGAAGCTGAGGGGATGAAGGTGTACTGGAACAGGGTTTCTACAGTTTACTAGAATGAAGTTATTGTGATGTAGACTGTAATTACTTTGATGTAGACTGTAATTAATTAAGATGTATGTTATAATCCCTAAATCTGCCACTACAAAAAGTGCAAATATACTGTTTAAAAAATCAAGAGGAATTAAATATTACACTAAAAGTATCTATTTGATACAAAAGAATATAATAAAGAACAAGGAATAAAAAACTCATGAGACATATAGAAAACAAATAGTAAAATGGCAAATGTAAATTTAACCATATCAACAATAACATATCTGAATGGACTAAATAATCAAAAGGTGGAGATTGTTAGACTAGATGAAAAAAAAGATCTTACTCTATGCTATCTATAAGAGGCATATTTTAGCTTCAAAGACACAAGAATTTAAAAATAAAAGGGGGAAAATATATGCCATGCAAACAATAACCATAAGAGAGCTGGAGTGGCTATATTAATAGCAAAATATATTTTAAGACAAAAATATTTCTAGAGACAAAGTGATATTTCATAACGACAAAAGGAAGATATAACAATTGTAAATGTCTATGCCTGAAACAAGAGAGCTGTCAAATATTTGAAGCGATAACTGACTGAATTGGAAGGAAAAATAAACCATTCAGCAAGTAAGAGACCTAAACACTTGACTTTCAATAACTGAAAGAAAAAGTAGACAGAAAATCATTAGATGAATAGAAGACTTGAACAACAGTATTGACCAGCTTCATCTGAGAGTGAGAGAACACTTGAATCAACCAATGACAGCGGAATACATATTCTTTTAAGTATACTTGAAATCTTCTCTAAGATAGATCATATGCTATACTATCAAATCTCAACAAATTTAAAAGAAATGAAATAAAAAAGTATATTCTCTGAACACAAAAGAATTAAATTAGACATCAACAGTGGGGAGAAATCTGGGAAATCTTCAAATATTTGTAAGTTAAACAACATTCAGGGATCCCTCCTTATCCTTGCTTTCACTTTCTGTGGTTTGACAGACAACAACTCAAATAGATCATATGCCTAAATGTAACAGCTATTATAAAATGATAAAACTCTTTTTTTTTTTTTTTTTTTTTTTTTTTTGAGACGGAGTCTTGCTCTGTGCCCCAGGCTGGAGTGCAGTGGCCGGATCTCGGCTCACTGCAAGCTCCGCCCCCCAGGTTCACGCCATTCTCCTGCCTCAGCCTCCCGAGTGGCTGGGACTACAGGCTCCGCCACCTCGCCTGGCTAGTTTTTTGTGTTTTTTTAGTAGAGACGGGGTTTCACGGTGTTAGCCAGGATGGTCTTGATCTCCTGACCTTGTGATCCGCCTGCCTCGGCCTCCCAAAGTGCTGGGGTTACAGGCCTGAGCCACTGCGCCCGGCCAAAACTCTTAGAAGAAAACAAAATATTCTTCATGACCTAAGATTGAGCAGAGTTCTTAGATATTATGCCAAAAACATATTTCACATGTGAAAAAAACATATTTCCAGTAAATGGAAAATTCCAGAAATAGACAATTCATAAGTTTTAAAGTATAAGCCATTTTCAGTAGCATGATGAAATATTGCTCTGTCCCGCTTGGGAAATAAATCATTCCAATGTCCAGCGTCTCTGTGTTGTCTGCGTTATCCACTCATTACCCACCCACTCGGCTGACCTCTTGGTTATCAGTTTGACTGTCCCAGTGTCACCGTACTTGTGTTCGAGTAACACTTATTTTACTTTATGGACCAAAGTACAAGAGTTGTGATGCTGGCAATTCAGATATGCCTAAGAGAAGCTATAAAGTGCTTCTTTTTTTTTTTTTTCTTTGAGACGGAGTCTCGCTCTGATGCCCAGGCTGGAGTGCGGTGGCGCGATCTCGGCTCACTGCAAGCTCCGCCCCCCGGGTTCCCGCCATTCTCCTGCCTCAGCCTCCCGAGTAGCTGGGACTACAGGCGCCGCCACCTCGCCCGGCTAGTTTTTTGTATTTTTAGTAGAGACGGGGTTTCACTGTGTTGGCCAGGATGGTCTCGATATCCTGACCTCGTGATCCGCCCGTCTCGGCCTCCCAAAGTGCTGGGGTTACAGGCATAAACCACCGCGCCCGGCCTAAAGTGCTTCTTTTAAGTGAAAAGGTGAAAACTCTGAGTAAGGAAAGATAAAAACTATATGCTAAGTTTGCTGAGATCTAAGGTGAGAATAAATCTGTCCATGAAGCTGTGATGAAAGAAAAAGAAATTCATCCTAGTTTTGCTGACACACCTCAAACTGCAGAAGCTATGGCCACAGTGCCTAAGTGCTTAGTTAAGATGAAAAAGGCATTATATTTGTAGGTGGAAGACAGGACGTGTACTGATGGACAGGAATCGGATTTGGTACTATCAGCGGTTTGAGGCATCCATGGGGGTCTTGGAACATATTCCCTGCGGATAAGGGTATACTATTGTACTTCTAGATAACCCTTGGTAAAATAAGTCAATGTATTTTGGATTGAGTTTATAAGAATACGCAACTTACAGAATACAACTAAAGTTATGTTTAGAGGGAAATTTATATCTAACACCCACATTAGAAAAAAAGGAAGACCTCAAATCAATAATCTAAACTTCCACCTAATGAACTAGAAAAAGAACAGCAAACTAAGCCCAACACAAACAAAAGTAAAGAAAGAAAAAACAAACAAGAATTAGGAACAATGAAATAGAAAACAGAAAAATAACAGAGGAAAAACAAATACGGAATTTCAATGTAAACCAAAGGTGGTCTTTGAAAAGACTTTTTAAAATTTCACACACCTGTACACAGGTTGAGCAAGGAAACCTAGAGAACATAACAAATTACCAAAATTAGGACTGAAAGACAGGACATGACCACCAACACTATAGATATTAAAAAGTTTCCGTGGAAATACTACAAATAACTTAACAAATTAGACAATCTAGGTGAGTTGAGCTGTAGCTTCAAAACAATGCCTATCAAAATTCCAGCAGGCTTTTTTTTTTGGTAGAAATTAGCAAAATGATCCTAAAATTTCCATGGAAATGCAAAGAAATTAGAATAGCCAGAAAAGTACTGGGAAAAAAGATTTATACTACTTGATCTCATTTTACTACCAAGGTATAATTATCAAGACAATGTGGTGATGGTGAAAGGATAAGCATAGCCCAATGAAGTAAAATTGAGAATGCACGAAAGAATAAACTCTCATGGTCAATTTAATTTTTAACAAAGGTGCCAAGGCAATTCAGTGGGGGCAAAAACCAGTCTTTTCTACAAATGGTGTTGGTATAATTATATGTTCATAAGAAAAAGCATATACAGATCTTTACCTACAGCATATCCACAAAAACAACTCAAATAGATCATACGCCTAAATGTAACAGCTACTATAAAATGATAAAACTTTTAGAAGAAAACAAAATATTCTTCATGACCTTAGATTGAGCAGAGTTCTTAAATATGATGCCAAAAATATATTTCATACTTGAAAAAATATTTGAATTCTTCAAAATTAAAACATTTTGCCTTCAAAAGAAAACATTAGGAAATTGAAAGACAAGCAAGAGACTGGAGAAAGTACTTGCAAATCATAATCTGGTAAAGGACTTGCATTCAGGATATATAAAGAACTCGATACTCAATAAAAAGAAGACAACTTAATTTTTTAAAAAAATAAATATTTGAATATTATATCAACTTTTATATATATAACATATATATGTTTTATGTGTATATATCATATATATCAAAATCCTTACATATAATGATATATAAAAATCTTTATATATGTTATATGTACATAAAGATTTAGATATATATAAAACATACATAAGTTATATACATGTTGGTGTAATAGCTAACACCTATATATCTAATATATATCTAATATATAGTTTATTAGCTATCTAATATATATCATATATATCAAAATCTTTATATATAAACATATATAGAAATCTTTATATATGTTATAATGTATATAAAGATTTAGATATATAAAAAACATACATGCAAGTTATATATATGTTGGTGTAATATCTAATATGTAGTTTATTAGCTATCCAATGTAATATAAACAGATTATCAATATTATAAGCTATCAGAAAAATGCAAGTTAAGGCAGATGATATGCCTCTTTACACACCAACTAGAATGTCTATGATAAAAAAAATGTTGTGAGGATCTGAAGAAACTTCAGCCTTCATACCTTGCTGATAAAAATGTAAAATGTTACGAAAAAAAGTTTGACATTTCTTAAAAAGTTAAATGTATATCAAATATTTAAAGAGGAACTACTACTCATCCTTTTACAGACTCTTCCAAAAAACAGAAGAAAAAAGAAAGTATTCCAACTCATTCTATGAGGTTTAATAAATCAAGAGGAATTGAATGGTACAAAACCCTGATACCAAAACCGGATAAGGACATCAGAAGAAAATAAATTATTGCCCAATATCTCTTATAGATGGAAATATTCTCAACAAATAATAGCAAACTGAATTCAGCACATATAAAAAGGATTGTACTTTATTACCAAGTGGGATTATCCCTGGAGTTGGTTTAACATTTGAAAATCAAAAACTAATGTAGTACACAATATTAATAGAGTAAAAGCCACAACCACATGGTTCACCTCAATAAATTCAGAAAAAGCATTGGACAAAATCCAATGCTTTTTGATTACTAAAACACTCCAAAAAGTGGGAATAAAAAGTGAACTTTATAAACCTGATAAAAAACATCTATGAAAAAATTCTCAACTAATACTATCCT
This sequence comes from Theropithecus gelada, assembly GCF_003255815.1. Lineage (NCBI taxonomy): Eukaryota > Metazoa > Chordata > Mammalia > Primates > Cercopithecidae > Theropithecus > Theropithecus gelada. The sequence continues at coordinate 124,981,417 of NC_037682.1, read as the reverse complement.
TAATGGTGAAAGACCATACTTTTCTCCTAAAATCAGGAGCAAGAAAAAGATGTTTACTCTCTTCAGTTCTATTTAATAATGTATAGCCAGGACAATTAGGCAAGAAAAATAAATGAAAGGCATTCAGATTGGAAAGGAAGAAGGAAAATTATTTGCAGATGACCTGATCTTGTATATAAAAAATTTTAAGGAATTCACTAAAAAATGTTTACAAGAAATGAGTTCAACAAAGTTGTGGCATACAAGATTATTATTTAAAAATCCACTATACTTCTATACACTAGCAATGAAAAACCCAAAATGAAATTAAGAAAAAAATTCCACTTAAACTAGCACTAAAAAGATAAATTCCTAAGAATAATAACAAATGAAGTGCGAGACTTGCACACTGAAAATGACAAAACTTTGTTGTAAGAAATTTTGGATCTAAATAAATAGAAATAAATGTCTATGGATGGAAGACTTAATATTGTCAAAAGGGCAGTACTCCCCAAATTGATGAATAAATCCCTATTAAAATGCCAGTAGACTTTTTTTATATTCTAAAATTCATATGGAAATTCAAGGATCCCACAATAGCTAAAACAATCTTGAAAAAGAACAAAGTTGGAGAACTCAAACTTTGTGGTATGTTAAAGCATACTACAAAGCTACAATAATCAAGACAGTGTGGTACTAGCATAAGGATAGACACAATGGTTAATTGAAAGTCCAGAAGTAAACTCTTACATTTATAATAAACTGATTTTTGACAAGGATGACAAGACAATTCAATGGATAAAGAATATTCTTTCTAATAAATGCTGTGGGGACAACTGGATATCCACATGCAAAAGAATGAAGTTGGGTCCTCTACCTTACACTGTCGATAATAATTAACTAAAAATGAATCATAGACATAAACACAAGAGCTACAACTATTAAACTCTTCGAAGAAACATAGGATTAAATCTTTATGGTCACAGGCTGGGCAATGGTTTCTTAGATTTGACACCAAAAGCATAAGAAACAAAAATAAAAAGAGATAAATTGGGCTTCATAAAAAATTCAAAACTTCTGTGCTTAAAATAACATCATTAAGAAAGTGAAAAGGCAACCCACAGAATGGGAGAAACTATCTGTAATCATATATCTGATAAGACACTTGTACAAGGGATACATAGAAATTCTAACAACTCTACAATAAAAGATAAATAATCCAATTATAAAATGAAGAAGGACTTAAGTATATATTTATCCAAAGAAGAGATACAAATGACTAATAATCACATGAAAAGATACTCAGCATCATTAGTCATTAGAGAGAGACAAATCAAAACCACAATAAGATACCACTTCACACTCACTAGGATGGCTAAAATCAAAATGACAGGTAATAATGCTGGCAAGAATGTGGAGAGATCAAAACCCTCACACATTGATGATGGGAAAGTAAAATGATTCAGGCATTTAAAAAACATTTTAACAGTACCTCAAAATGTTAAACACAGGGTTACCATATGACCTGGGAATTCTACTGCTAGATATAAACCCAAGAGAATGAAAACATATGTCCATACAAAAACCTGTACACAAATGTTCACAGTAGCATTATTCATACCAAAACATAGAGACAATCCGAATGTCCATCAGCTGATGAATGGATAAACGAAATGTGATACATTCATATAATGGAATACTACACAAGGAATTAATTGCTGATATCTGCTATAATGTGGATGACCCACAAAAATGTTATCTTTAGTTATGAAAGACCAGATATTGTATGATTCTATTCATATGAAATGTCCAGAATAAGCAAGTCTATAGAGACAAAGTAGATTGGTGGTGGCCTAATGCTGAGAGAGAGGGTTGGGGGAAAATAAGGGTTGACTACTAATGGGTACGGGGTTTTGTTTTTGGAGTGATAACATTATTCTAAAATTAGGTCGAGGTGATGGTTGTACATCCATCCAGTGAATATACTAAAAACTACTGAATTGTATATTTTAAATGGGTGAATTTTATGGAATGTGAATTATGTCTCAATAAAGCTGTTAAGAAAAAGTAAAACATGTTAAGCATAAAGTTATCAATCTAGTCCCAGGAATTTACCCAAGAGAAACAAAATATATTTCCATTCCACATAATATTTTTTCAAATGTTCATCACAGATCATGGTGGATGGGAGGAGGACTAGATTGTATTTCCAGACAGAGCAGCATGTGCAGGCTAGCATTACGAATTTTAGCTCCAGATTGACTGCAAGAACAAACAAGCTGTCGTGAGAGGACCCACAGACCCTCTGAAGCAAGTGGACTTCTCCTGCAGGACCCGGGAGACATCCCAAATACCGTGAGTGCCCCGACTGTGGAAGTGGGAAAGGGAGGCCCTCCTCTGCTGAACACACACCCCCACGGAGAAGCTCAAGGACTATTTGTGGGAGACGTTTCTGACTTTACCTGGAGCTGAGTCAACTTAGAGAGCCGAGCCGAGCGAAATGCAGGGGTAGAGAAAGCAGCAGGAAGGCCCTGGGAGCTCGCTGGGTCCCCAAGCAGCCCATTCCTGCCTGGCACCACAGGGATCGTTCAGGAGGGTGGCCAGAGGAGCAGGGAGTAAAACTCCACAGCGAGAAGGAATTCTCTAGCTGAACTTTGTAACAATTTGAACCGGGTGAGAAGCCCCCTGGTCGGAACATGGGGGAGGGCGAGAATCCCACTTGCAGACTTCACAGCCGGAGAATAACTAAAGCCCTTTTCTTTCACAGCTGGGAGGCTTAAAGCCTCCGGCAAGTTTTCAAGCTGTATCGCCCTCCGACTGGAAAAAGACTGAGGGCTGTTCGGAGGACACAGAGGGAGTGAGACTAGTCCTTCAGATTCTGTGGGAGCTGGGTGAGGCCTGTGACTGCTGGCTTTGCCCCACTTCCTGGACAACCTGCATGACTCAGCAGAGGCAGCCATAATCCTCCTAAGTACACAACTCCAGTTACCTGGGAATCTCACCCCCATCCCCACAGCACCTGTAATCCCAACTACTTGGAAGGCTGAGGCAGCAGAATTGCTTGAACCTGGGAGGTGGTGGTTGCAGTGAGCTGAGACCATGCCACTGCCCTCTACCCTGGGCAACAGAGTGACGCTCCTTCTCAAAAATAAATAAATAAGGAAAGAAGCACAAAGAACACCTGGGAAATTCATTGCAAAAAGATCTTTGCCTGGGCACACTGTCATCAGGTTATCCAAAGTTAAGATGAAGAAAAGAATCCTAAGAGCTGTGAGACAGAAGCACCAGGTAACCTATAGAGGAAAACCTATCAGATTAACAGCAGATTTCTCAGCAGAAACCCTGTAAGCTAGAAGAAATTTGGGCCCCTATTTTCAGCTTCCTCAAACAAAACAATTATCAGCCAATAATTTTGTATCTAGCAAAACTAAACATCATATTTGAAGGAAAGATTCAGTCATTTTTAGATAAACAAATGCTCAGAGAATTCTCCATTACCAAGCCACCACTACAAGAACTGCTAAAGGAACTCTAAATCTTTAAATAAATCCTGGAAACACATCAAAACAGAACCTCTTTAAAGCACAAATCACACAGGACCTATAAAACAAAATGCAAGTTAAAAAGCAAAAACAAAATGCAAAAAACAAAGCAAAGTACACAGGCAACAAAGAACATGATGAATGTCCTGGTACCTCACATTTCAATACTAACTTTGAATGTAATGTGAATGGCCTAAATGTTCCACTTAAAGATACAGAACCACAGAATGGATAAGAACTCACCAACCATCTGCTGCCTTCAGGAGACTCACCTAACACATAAGGACTCACATAAACTTAAAGTAAAGGGGTAGAAAAAGGCATTTCATGCAAACGGACACCAAAAGCGAGCAGGAGTATCTGTATCAGACAAAACAAACTTTAAAGCAATATAGTTAAAAGAGACAAAGTGGGACATTATTTAATGGTAAAAGGCCTTGTCCAACAGGAAAGTATCACAACCCTAAACATATAGGCACCTAACACTGGAGCTCCCAAATTTATAAAATGATTACTAATAGACCTAATAAATGAGATAGACAGCAACACAATAATAGTGGGGGACTTCAGTACTCCACTGACAGCACTAGACAGGTCATCAAGACAGAAAATCAATGAAGAAACAATGGATTTAAGCTATACCTTGGAACAAATGACTTAACAGATATATACAGAATATTTCATCCAGCAACTGCAGAATACACATTCTATTCAACAGTACATGAAACTTTCTCCAAGATAGGCCATATGATAGGCCATAAAATGAGCCTCAATAATTTTAAGAAAATTGAAATTATATCAAGCACTCTCTGAGATCACAGTGGAATAAATCTGGAAATCAACTCCAAAAGGAACCCTCAGAACCATGCAAATATACGGAAATTAAATAACCTCCTTCTGAATGAGCATTGGGTCAAAAACGAATTCAAGATGGAAATTAAAAATGTCTTCAAATTGAATGACAATAATGACACAACCTATCAAAACCTCTGGGATACAGCTGAGGCAGTGCTAAGAGGAAAGTTCATAGTCCTAAACGCCTACATCAGAAAGTCTGAAAGTGCACAAATAGACAATCTAAGGTCATACCTCAAGGAGCTAGAGAAACAAGAACAAACCAAAGCCAAATACAGCAGAAGAAAGGATATAACCAAGATCAGAGCAGAACTAAATGAAATTGAAACAAACAAACAAAAAAATACAAAAGATAAATGAAACAAAAGCTGGTTCTTTGAAAAGATAAATACAATTTATTTATTTTTGAAAACATAAATAAAATTGACAGATGATTTGGATTTATCTTTGAAAAGATAGATAAAATTTATAGACCATTTGGATTTTCTCTCTTCTTTTCTTAGACAAAACAAGATTAACCAAGAAAAGAAGAGAGAAAATACAAATAACCTCACTAAGAAACAAAACAGGAAATATTACAACTGACACCACTGAAATACAAAAGATCATTTAAGGCTACTATGAACACCTTTATGCAGATAAACTAGAAAACCTAGAAGAGATGGATAAATTCCTGGAAAAATATAACCCTCATAGCTTAAATCAGGAAAAATTAGATAACCTGAACAGACCAATAACAAGCAGCAAGATCGAAACAGTAATTTAAAAATTACCAAAAAAAAAAGTCCAGGACCAGATGGAGTCACAGGAGAATTCTACCAGACATTCAGAAAAAGAACTGGCACCAATCCTTTTGACACTATTCTACAAGATAGAGAGAGAAAGAACCCTTCCTAATTCATTCTATGAAGCCAGTATCACCCTAATACCAAAACAAGGAAAGGACACAACCAAAAAAGAAAACTATACACTGATACCCTTGATGAACATAGATGCTAAAATCCTTAACAAAATACTAGCTAACAAAATCCAATAGCATATCAAAAAGGTAATCCACCATGATCAAGTGGGTTTCATACCAGGGATGCAGGGATGGTTTCATATATGCAAGTCAATAAATGTAATCCACCACATAAACAGAACTAAAAACAAAAATCATATGATCATCTCAATAGATGCAGAAAAAGCATTTGACAAAATCCAGCATCCCTTTATGATTAAAATCCTCAGCAAAATAAGCATCCAAAGGACATACCCTAATGTAATAAAAGCCATCTATGACAAACCCACAGTCAATATAATACTGAATGGGGAAAAGTTGAAAGCATTCCCTCTGAGAATGGGAACAAGACAAGGATGCCCACTCTCACCACTCCTCTTCAACATAGTACTGGATGCCCTAGCAAGAGCAATCGGACAAGAGAAAGAAATAAAGGGCATCCAAATCGGTAAAGAGGAAGTCAAACTGTCCCTGTTTGTTGATAATATGACCGCTTACCTTGAAAACCCTAAGGACTCTTCCAGAAAGCTCCTAGAACTGATAAAAGAATTTAGCAAAGTTTCCAGATACAAAATTAATGTACACACATCAGTAAGTCTTCTATACACCAACAGTGACCAAGTGGAGAATCAAATCAAGAACTCAACACCTTTTACAATAGTTGCAAAAAAATAAAATACTTAGGAATATACTTAACAAAGGAGTCAAAAGACCTCTACAAGGAAAACTACAAAACGCTGCTGAAAGACATCATAGATGACGCCTACAAATGAAAACACATCCCTGCTCATAGATGAGTAGAATCAATATTGTGAAAAATGACCATACTGCCAAAAAGCAATCTACGAATTCAATGAAATCTCCATTAAAATACTGCAATCATTCTTCACAGAGTTAGAAAAAACAATTCTAAAATTCATATGGAACCAAAAAAGAGCCCACATAGCCAAAGCTAGACTAAGTAAAAAGAACAAATCTGGAGGAATCACACTACCTGATTTCAAACTATACAGTAAGGCCACAGCACCAAAACCAGTGTCGTACTGATATAAAAATAGGCACATAGGCCAATGGAACAGAATAGGGAACCCAGAAATAAACCCAAATACTTACAGCCAACTGATCTTTGACAAAGCAAACAAAAACATAAAGTGGGGAAAGGATACCCTTTTCAACAAATGGCACTGGGATAATTGGCTAGCCACGTGTAGGAGAATGAAATTGGATCCTCATCTCTCACCTTACACAAAACTCAACTCAAGATGGATTAAGAACTTAAATCTAAGAACTGAAACTATAAAAATTCTAGAAGATAACATTGGAAAAACCCTTCTAGATATTGGCTTAGGCAAAGATTTCATGACCAAGAACCCAAAAGCAAATGCAATAAAAACAAAGATAAATAGCTGGGATCTAATTAAATGAAAGTGCTTTTGCAGGACAAAAGGAACAGTCAGCAGAATAAACAGACAACCCACAGAATGGGAGAAAAATCTTCACAATCTATACATCTGACAAAGGACTAATATCCAGAATCTACAACAAACTCAAACAATCCCATCAAAAAGTGGGCTAAGGACATGAATAGACAATTCTCAAAAGAAGACACACAAATGGCCCACAAGCATATGAAAAAATGCTCAACATCACTAATGCTCACGGAAATACAAATCAAAACCACAATTCAATACCACCTTACTCCTGCAAGAATGGCCAGAACCAAAAAAATCAAAAAACAATAGATGTTGGCATGCATGTGGCGATCAGGGAGCACTTCTACACTGCTGGTGGGAATGTAAACTAGCACAGCCACTATGGAAAACAGTGTGGAGATTCCTTAAAGAACTAAAAGTGGAACTACCATTTGATCCAGCAATCCCAGTACTGGGTACCTACCCAGAGGAAAAAAGTCATTATTCAAAAAAGATACTTGCACATGCATATTTATAGCAGCACAATTCACAACTGCAAAATCGTGGAAGCAACCCAAATGCACATTAATCAATGGGTGGATAAAGAAACTGTGGTATATATACACGATGGAATCATAGCCATAAAAAGGAATAAATTAATAGCATTTGCAGTAAACTGGATGAGATTGGAGACTATTATTCTAAGAGAAGTAACTCAAGAATGAAAAACCAAACATTGCATGTTCTTGATGTGTGGGAGCTAAGCTATGAGGATGCAAAGGCATAAGAATAATACAATGAACTTTGGGGACTTGGGGGGAAAGATGGGAGGGGTCGAGGGATAAAAGACTACAAATATGGTGCAGCGTACACTGCTTGGGTCATGGGTGCACCAAAATCTCAGAAGTCATCACTAAAGAACTTACTCATGTAACCAAACACCACCTGTACCCCAATAACTTATGGAAAAATAAAATTAAAAAATTAAACACCACCACCAACATGTTCATCACAGTGTTATTCATAGTAGACCCCAAATGGACACGATTTAAGGTACCTCAACTGGTGAATGGACAAATTGTGGTATGTCCATGCAGTGGAATACTACCCTATAATAAAAAGGAGTGAATTACTGACACATGCTACAAGGTATGTAGATGCCTCTCCCAAACACGCTTGATGAAATAAGCCAGAGATAATATGGTATAGTTCCATATGTATGAAATGTCCAGAAAAGGCACATCTCTAGAGATAGGAAGCAGATTGGTGGGACTGAGAATAGAAGCCGAGGTTGCCTGCAAATGGGCATGACAAACATTTTTGGGGTGATGGATATGTTCTATATTTGTATTGTTGTGATGGTTGCACAATTCTCTGAATCCACTAAAATTATTTATTTATACATTATGATGGGTAAATTTTATATTATTTAAATATATCACAATAAAATTGTGTAGTCTAGAAACTAATGAAAATTTTACTTCTGAAGTGAGTTAGAACAAGGTTGAAGGTATAGGGGAAGAGATGGAATGTCCTTGAATATATCTGTTCATGTAGTTTTGATTTCTGAATCACATTAATATTTTAAATAGTCAAAAATAAAATTACATCAGTAACGATGAAAACATAAATTTTGGGGGGTAGCCACAGAAACAGAGATGTTGACAATTAATTTCATCTGCTGTTTTACAATTTCCAGTCTTCCTTGGAGTTAGGTTGGGGCCATAGGACTAGTTCTAGACCAAAGGCTCTAAGTAGGAGCCTCTGAGCTGAAATGTCGAACACTGACCTGATTCCTCTCTGTGCTCTCTTCCCTGCTTTGGCAGTCATGGAACTCACATCCTCTGAGTGTGGACCTGTGAGTCTCCACATGGCACACAATTGCTCTGAAATTACCCAACTTGCGCCAGAGCTTTTGAGAGTGAGAAATAAACATTTTTGATTTGGAGATTGGTTTGTCACCTCAGTCCTCAGCAGAGCCTAGCCTATTCTGACTATGCCAGGGATGGTATAAAATTGAGTCGAATTGTTGAGAGCAAAGAGGTGTAGTGGCTGTATCGGGGAATTGGAGAAAGTGATAAAAGGTTTTCTATAGTCCTGAGAAGAATAAACATGGGAAAACTTATGGAATATTAGAGTTAGAAGAAAACTAGAGACACAACTTTATCCCTTTCAGTATAAGGCAAAGAAACTCAGACCAGAGGGACTAATGATTAGGTCAAGAGCACATAACAAGTTGTTGCAGGACAGGTTGTTACTGGTGGAGGGTGTTCAGGTTCTTGGCGTCTTGAACAAAGAAATGGACAAAACACACAAACAAAGCAAGGAAAGAATGAAGCAACAAAGGCAGAGATTTAATGAAAATAGAAGTACACTCCACAGGGTGGGAGCAGACTGGTTACAGAATTTTCTGGGGTTTAAATAACCTCTGGGGGTTTCCCATTGGTTACTTGGTATATACCCCATGTAAATGAAGTAGTGGCTCATGATCAGTCTGATTGGTTGTGGAAAGTGACCAATCAGAGGCTGAAGTGAAGTTATAAAGTTATAACCCTATGCAAATGAAGACCTGGCCCACAGCCAGCTTGATTGGTTGTGGAAGGGGACCAATCAGAGGTACTTTCAGTTTTTCATCTGCCATGCAGAAAAGGAGAGGGTTGCCAAGGGAGTAGGCTCTGGTTCTTTTGTTACTTGGGCATGGAAAGTTGGGGTTTTCCTTTTGATTTAGTTCCAGGAAGTCAGTGTGAACCGGCCTTAGGTTTCCTGCCTCCAGACCCTATCCTCCTGCCTCGAGGTGAGCTCCCAAATTAGTGCTTTCCCAAGAAAAGAATTCAAGGGTGAGCCAGTGGTGTTAGACAGCAATCTTTTATTCACTGGTTCTGCTCCTTGAAGCAGGGTAACTCATAAGCAGTGCACCCAGAGCCCGAAATGCAGGGGCTCTTGGCAACTGCATTTATACTCACATACCTCATTTTCAAAGGGAGGCCATTGTCACATCATCATGGGTCAACCAATCAGGTGGACACCTCCTTTCAATGACTTTCCTGTCCCATAGGAGTTCTCAGGCAGCTTCAATGGAAGGAGGGAGCCAAGAAGGGGCCCTGGTGTACATTCAAAGATGATAATTACAACATGGATTGTGTATATTCTTGCTCGGAAAGGTGCAGGGCTTCCCTTCCTACCAATAACCAGTTCGGTAAGCAGCTTGGTGGTAGTCACATGGAATAATTTCTCATGTATCTTCTCCACCTCTGGGACCCTGCTGCACTTCAGAGAGCTATTACAAATAACTCTGAGTAACAGTTGTGGGGGTGGGTGGGAGGAGCTGGGATTCTAGGTTTTCTGAGGTAACCAACTCGCTAATTTGTTCCAGGACATTGACGTTGTGGAAAGCGAGGCTGTGTCTGTACTACAGCATTGGTTGAAAAAAGTAAGTAAGATTTCTTTATGACTCAGGGTATCCAAAATCCTAGAGAGCTGGTCTCAGTGGATGTGGGATCTGGATTTCCTTCTTCATGGAACTGGAACTCAAGTTCATTGCCAGACACCCTTCCTAGATTTGAGTCTAATTTCTTCACATGTCCTGGAGGACACTGTGGCTTGTGTCCTGGTAGGAAACGTGTTAGCACCACCACTAATGCCGTCCTGCTTCTCAAGCATCCTGGCTTAAGGGTTTCAGCTGCATCTTTCCCAGCTCAAGGGTGTCTCAGGAATACCTTGGGATAGGGCCAGGTACTTAGGGAGTTCCAAGGACTTCACAGGAAAGAAGCTTATTGCAGGAACAGCGAGGTAAGGAGTGTATGTGTGTGGATATGCGGTGTGTGAGTTGTGATGGAGAATGAATAAAAGGGAAAGAAGAGGAGAAGAAGACCCAGGGTTGGAGGTAGAGTGACGTTTTCAGAGGGAATTCCTCACCTTTCAGACAGAAGAAGAGGCTTCTCAGGGCATAAAGGAAAAGCTGTCCATCAACTACCCTTCCCAGGGCGTAAGGGAGAAGATGTCCACGGACTCCCCTCCCACCCATGGCCAGGACGTCCATGTGACCAGAGACGTGGTAACTGAGAGTTTGAGATGTTGCATGGGAGTGGGGGTGAGGGAGAGGGGAGAGGCAGGAGGTGCACCGTAAATGATTCTGGGCAAGGGTGAGGCTCTTGTCTGGGCTCTGTGCCAGCCTAGTTGGGGGCCACACTGGGCAGGAATCACATGGACCCTCTGGATTTCCCAGGTGAAGCACCACCTCTCTAAGTCTGATATGTCGGCAAACCAGAGCCAAGAGGTCCTAGAGGAGAGAACACGAATCCAGTTCATAAGATGGAGGTAAGGCGTCCCATTTGCCCTGGGCGAAGGAGGGAGAGGGAGAGATTCGCAAGCCCCTCTCTTCATGAGCCCGCAGATGCTCTTCTCTAGAGGTGTCGTCTTTGGCTGACAAAATTCTCAGCCTTGCTTTGGGGTCTTAAGGGAATATTCTTGCTATCTTGAAAGCCCAGCTCATTTCTACATTTTTAAATGACTTGAGGGGTTGGAAAACTGGGCTTGCACTCCATTTCCTAAATGCTTCTGAATACATTTCAGACTTCTGTTATTTTTGCACTTGAGTTGCTCAGAAGTGGCTGCACTTTAAAGAGCTGAAAGAAAATAAGCTCTTCAAATGCAGAAGCCAAAGTTCTCATCTGCAACCGAGGTGTGTGGAGGCTTCCCAGCGCCCAAGGCTAGAATTCTGCGCTTGGTCATGGTGGCTTCGCCAGCCTCCCGGGTGTCTGCCAGCTCACAGCCATCCCCACTGCCTCTCTTGGCTCTGCAGATGCTGAGCCACGAGGCCCAGGGAGCTGGCCTGAAGCCATCACTCTTCAGACAAAGGCTTTCCTATTTCCTTTCCTGCACCTGTGTTCACTGGGACTCTCTGAAGCACATCAGCTCCCCCTTCCCAGGAGAGGGACTGAGGGCTTAGACTGGTCCTCCGGGAAACTGAAGGAGACCTCTCCCCTTCCTCCTCTCTTCTCCCTTTCCCTGCCGCATCAGCGGTGTTGATCGGTTGTATCAAGGAGGCTCCACTTCTCAAGAAATGGTTTCCATGTGCTTACCCCTTCTAGTGGCATCTGCCTTTTAAGAAGACTCAAATGCACAGTAATTACATAACCAAAAGGAATAACATGGTGGGATCTGAGAGGTCCCTGGGAAAGAGGTTTTTTGGATGGGAAGCCTTCTGAGGCCCCTAAAATCATAAATGTTGTTAATTATAATCCAGGCTTTCCTGTGCCCGATGTGGTTGTGCTATGGAATTGCGGACATCGTGCTCCTTGGTTTGGATAACACACACATCATCTTCCAATATTTTAAAAATCTTGGCTGTATAATAAAACTAGATTTAAGCTTTTGAGACAGGCTACAGGAATCAGTCAATTATCTACATATAATTTTTCCACTCTGGATTTCCTACAAAGATTTTAAACCAAAAGCCTCTGCCTATCTTCCCCCACAACCCACTGGTTTTGGTGTCCCCCTCTTATTTCAGTAAGTATGTAGTCCGGAAATATATATCCCTTTATGAAACGAGCAAAGAGGCTCCCCAGGAGACCCCACAACTTCCTCACTGTAGGCTTTCCTAGAAGCATCTCTGAACAGCAGTGGGTGTGGGGTGATGCAGGTCATCAAGAGCTGACGATAGGAAAGGAATTCAGAAGACTGAATTCAGAAGGGTGAATTCCATGGCTCATGAGACCACTGCCTGCTGCCTTTAGAAAGGGCGCTCAACTCTGTGTCCCTGGCTCTCCCTGGGACAGTCTGCTACCTGTCCAGCATTACTGGGGGCTCAAGGGTACCTGGTTAGTAAAAAAAAAAGCTTTGTGCTCATGAGTCAAGAAGGGGGAGAGACCAGCTCAAAAGTTCATGGTGTCGGGGCAAGAGCCATTGTTTGCAGGATCCCAACTCTAGCAGTTCTCTATGCCTGTTAAGAAAGAAACTCAGATCCCATATGCCAATGCACGAATGGCCTTTTGCAGCCACACTCGTATCTTCCAAGTGCCAAGTGAGATGACAGAGGACATCATGCGAGATCGAATAGAGCAGGTGAGACGAAGGTAAGCTGTTTGGGACTGGTTGATTTGCGTTCCCGACTGGGGGCAGGTAGTGTGGGGGTGACTGCTGGGTTTCCCACCCACACCCACCAATGCTCTCTCTGGTACAACAACATCAAGAGCAGGGGCACACGGTTCCCAGGGCTGCGTCTTATCTTCTGTGCTCCACATGACAGGGCTTTGCCAGCCTCCCATGGTGTCTGCCAGTGCCCAGAAGGGCTCCAGGCTAAGGGCCTGTTCAGATGACTGTGCTCCCAGGCCCAGTGCGGCCACGGCCTAGGCATGGCCTGCCCTCCCACCCCAACCCCTGTGCCGTGGTCTGGGTAGCCTCTGCTATCAGGCAGCCTCCCTCCACCTGGCCCTTCTCCTGTGTCCCCTGCAGCATCTCCCGTCTTGCAGATGTCTCAGCTCAGGACTTCAGTATGAGACCCTCCTACTCAGACTGCTAAGAGCAACAGGTGAGAGAGCTGACGGATGAGGAACTGGGCAGAGAAGATGGTTATCCTGGGCAGTGGGAAGGGGCACTGCAGCAGGGAACTTGGTAAAGAGGCTTAGCCTTTCCCTACTGGGGAAGGGCCTGCACTCAGGGCCAGTAGAGGAGAGGAGGGCCGGCTGTCTTGGGCTCCCGCAACGCCTCTCTTAAGTTTGTGGAAGCACTTGAAGTCAAGTTTCAGATTGGCTTCCTGACTTTGTGGTGTCAGAGAGCACTGCCTCTGCATCATTCATGGGCCTGGGCTTTCGTGTTTAGGAGGTTGTGGTGGAGCCTGCAATTTTGCATTTCTCAAAGTTTCTGGGCATTGTCACTGCTGGTCTGCTGACCTCACCTTGAGTCACAGATCGTAGTGTCAGGGTGAGGCTGTATAGGTTTTAGACCTGCCACCAACTTGTGAGGTGACTTTGGGTCCCATGGTCTCTTTTCCTTGTGCTTGGCCCAGTGGTCACACAGGGGCTGTTTGTGAGGCCCTAGGAGGTGGAAGGCCAGTGGCAGGATAAACAACCACAGGAGCTCTCCAGGATGCAGCCCCTGAGCCTGTGGTGAACAGCTGCGCTGGCCATTCTGGGGCTAAGGGAGAGATTTAGGCACAGCGACCTCAGCATGCTTACAGGAAGGCTGCTGGAGAGCAGTACCAGCATTTATTGAGCACTTACTATATGCCAGCGTCTGCACAAGGTAGTTTGTCAGGGTTTCTCATTTGATCCAAAAAACAATCTTAAGAGAGGGCATCGGCCGGGCGCGGTGGCTCACGCCTGTAATCCCAGCACTTTGGGAGGCCGAGGCGGGTGGATCACAAGGTCAGGAGATCGAGACCACAGTGAAACCCCGTCTCTACTAAAAATACAAAAAATTAGCCGGGCGCGGTGGTGGGCGCCTGTAGTCCCAGCTACTCAGGAGGCTGAGGCAGGAGAATGGCGTGAACCCGGGAGGCGGAGCTTGCAGTGAGCCGAGATTGCGCCACCGCACTCCAGCCTGGGCGACAGCGCGAGACTCCGTCTCAAAAAAAAAAAAAAAAAAAAAAAAAAAGAGAGGGCATCATTTGTGTCCATTATACAGAAGGCAGAACTTAAGTCAAGCCCAGGAGCAGATGCTGGGTTCCAATTCAGCTCCACCATGGGCAAGTTACATAATGCCACTGTGCCTCAGTTTCTTTATTGCAACAGAGTATCTACTTCAGAGGGCTGTCTTGGGGGTGATGGTGTCTGGCACATGGTAAATGCCACATCAATTGTTTGCTCATATTACTAGAGGTGAAGAACAGGAAGTGCTGGGAGGGTACACAGTTCGCAGGGGCTTCTGAGCTGGAAGAAACAGACTCAGGCTTCAATTCCAGCTGCCTGATGAACCACTGTCTATTCTTCCATGGGTTTCTGCTCTCTAGATGGAGCTGTGGGAACGCGGAGAACAGTGGGGTTACAGGGAGTCATCAGCAGCCCTACCCCTTGGCCAACCACATCTCCCTGCTGTGTCCCCTGGGCGTTTCTCTACCTCCTAGGTGGAAGTCCTTCAGGGTCCAGCAGCAACCTGTATCAGAAGAACATCCTTCTCTGCTTGACCTGACGAAGGGCCAGACCTGGGCAGAAAGACTCCAGCAGGTGAGCTCTTCGTGCGACAGTGTCAGCACTGGAGTCTTCTTGCTGAACTGCGAATAAAGAGACGTGCTATTTAACAACTCACCCTGTTGCTGGTTGGGGTGCCGTGTCATTCATTTGTTCATTCATCAGACACTGAGTACCTCACAGGCCTGGCTCTGGGGACACTGACTTACAGCCTGAGGGAGACAGACAGCAGCCATTCCAGCAATGGGACAATGGTGATATGGGTGCTACTGGAACATAAGAAGGAGTGCTCTGTGGCTGGGGCAGGGGGAACTTTTTGAGGGAAGTGTGCTGGTTTGTTTCAGACATTTATGTTATCTGTACTTATTCCTTCTCTAACTCTCTTCCTTTTTAATGTAGGTTTGGTTTCTGACCTATATTCTTTTCCTCCTCTGTGAAGAACTTCTTTTAATGTTTCTTACAAGGTAGCTATACTAGTGACAATTTCCCTCAATTTTGGATGGTTGGAGAAAGTCTTTCTTTGTCCTTCTTTTGAAGGGCAATTTTGCAAGATACAGAATTCTAGGCTGGCAATCTTTTTTTTTCTTTCAACACTTAAATATTTTACTCCACTCTCATCTTGCTTGTATGGTATCCAAGGAGAAGCTGGATATAATTCCTATCCTTGTTCCTCTATAGATAAGGTATTTTCGCTTTCAAGAAACTTTGTCTTTGATTTTCTGCAGTTTGAATGTGATATGACTAGGTATAGTTATTATTTATTTATTTATTTCATTTATCTTGCTTGGTGTTCTCTGAGATTCCAGGATCTGTTCTTTGGTGTCTGTCATTAATTTTGGAAGATTCTCAACTATTATTCAAACTCTTTTTATTCTCCTTCTGGTCTTCCCATTACACATATGTTACACCTTTTGAGATTGTCCCACAGTTTTTGGAAAATGTTTCACTTTTTTCCACTCTTTTCTTTTTCTCTTTGCCTTTCAGTTTGGGTAAATTCTACTGACATTTCTTGAAGCTCCAATTGTTTCCTCAGTCTTGTCTAGTCTACTGATGAGTCCTTCAAAGACATTCTTTATTCCTATATAGTGTTTTTGATTACTGGCATTTTCTTTAGACTTTTTTTCTTAGAGTTTCCATCTCTCTGTTTACATTACCCATCTGTTCTTGCATGTTGTCCACTTTCCCCATTAGAGCCTTTAGCATATTTATCATAGCTATTTTAAATTCCCAGTCTAATAATTCCAATATATCTGACTGGTTTCTATACTTGCTTTGTCCCATAAAGCTATGTATATATATTTTTCGCAAGCTTTGTAATTATTTTGGGGAAAGCAAGACATGATTTATCAGGAAAAGGAGCTGCGGTAAATAGGCCATTAGTGTGAGGCTGTATGTTTACCTGGCTAGGAGGCTATGTTTATGGTTTTGTAGTGTGTCAGAGGCTAAGGTTTCCTCTAGCATCCTTGTCTTCATCTTTCTTGTTGTCTTTGGTTTTCCCTAGAGGCTCCTTCTTAAATAGAGTCTGAGGCTTACAGTTATTCTGCTGTAATCCCCGGTTATATAATAACTATACAATACAATTTAACATATAACTATACAATATAACTATACAATAATTTAACACAATATTCCCATATTATTGTGGTGATAAGTGTGTGGGAGGGGAAGTGTTCTATATTTGCAAGGTTAGTTCTCAGTGTTTAGTGAGCCTTTGCCTCTGGGGTGTGACCTTTATGTGTGATTCTCAGCTTCCCTCACTCACTGATCTTAGGAAAGACAGGAAGGCTTGAGGGGAGGATCTGGAGTTGGGCATTTCCCTTCTCCCAGGCTGGCTTGGCCCTGGCAAAATAGTTTCCCTTGAGGGTGGGCTCTTGTTAAGGAGAACAGAATGCTCTGGACCTATTTAAAAATGGCTACTTTCCCCTTTCCCTTTGGGAAACATGAGGGGATTTTCTTCAGTTTTCATTGTGAGGAGCCAGTAGAGCTCCTGAAAGCAAAACTCATGAAAATGTGGGGATCCCCCCAGTGACTGCGCCCTGGACTTTTTAGTAGTCAACCTTGTCCACACTTAGCCTCCAGCAATTTGTCAGTTACAGTTTAGGTAGTTCAGGTTTTCCTGCCCAGCACTGGCTCCTGTAGAGTTTTGTGTGCCTGGGCTTCTGTCCAGTAAGTTGTGATTCTCTGTATCCACCTTTCTACCTCTCCAGTCTTCAGGTCGGTGGTTTGCCTTCTAAGCTCAACTCTCTGAGGGATCTAAGAAGAGTTGCTGCTTTTCAGTTTATTCAGTTTTTCTTATTGTTAGGATGAGAGTGACGACTCCCGAGCTCTTTACATGTCAGACTAGAACCCAGAAGTCTTATTGAAGTATTTATCGAGTGTCCACGAGAATGACCACTGATGTTCACTGAGCACTTTCTATATGCCTGATCCTATCCAAGGACTTGAAATGTATCCAAGCACTAAGCCAAGCAGGCTTTGGCATAGATGGTATTATTATTGTTAGAGAGGAAATAACACAAGGCCTAGGTTAAGTACCTTGACCAGGGTCACTTTGGTGACTGGGGAGTGCTAGAATCCCAGCGTGGCTTTCTTGATCACTTTGTTATGCTGTATGTGGGCCCCAGGCCAGCCCTGGGAATACAGCAGTAAATTACGCCCACCCGGTCCCTGCCCTGGTAGAACTTTCATTTTGACAGGGGAGATGAATTTTACACAAACTCATCAGTTGTGAGTCACAATTTTCATAACTACTTGAAAGGTGAAGTCCTACATATAATGGGAACTTGCCTTCAGAGAAGAGAACCTAGATTTCTTTTTTATTTTAAAATCATCATCCCCCTTTTACGGATGAGGGACAGGCAGTTCAGAGAGGCTAAATAGCCTTCCTGATGTCATCTAGCCGTGAAATGGCAAGCCAGAGTTTGAATCCAAATGGTCTCATGCCAGAGCCAGTGTCCTTAACCCCTGCCCTCTCCAGCAGAGCTGGGTGAAGGATCACTTCGGTTTGTTGTTGGTGGTGAGCTTTACCCACCAGACACTGCACAAGGAAGGGAGAGAGGTTAAAGTTCCTCCCCTGCCGCACTTTTCCTAGGGGCCAGGACACCTGGACTTTCTCTCCCCACCACCTTTCCCTCCCAGCCTCCCTTTGCCTGAATGCCCCAGTAGGGTAGGCTGAGGGAATAGAGGATGAGTAGGAGGTAACCAGGCAGAGGGGCAGGAGAGCAGCCAGCCCTGGGCAGTGGCAAGTGAGAGGGCTCTGAGAAGGAAGAGAAGTCTGGCTTCATGGACACACCAAAATACTGTTCTAGCTAGATGGGAGACAGGGAGCGAGAAGGGGGACGGGGGAGGCTGTCCAGAGGCCAGGTGGGCCATGTGGTATGTGGAGAACTTGTTAAGGATCCCGCCTTATCCTAGCAGAGACAGGAAACCGGATGTGCGGGAATGTTAAAGCAGAAAGTGATTTTACATGTGGAGACAGGCTGCCGCAAAGGATGGCAGCAGAGAGCCCAGGAAGGGTCCACTGGGCAGTTGCAGGTTTGTGTGAGATGGCAGTGGCGACCTGGCGATACATGGCTCCTGGAGTGGGGAAGAAGAAAGGTCCTGGGGGTACAGTTGGGGGAGGGTGCCGCCATTAGCTCAGGTAGGTGGGCCTAAGTTGAGGAGATCAGTTCAACTTGGGTCCTGATTTGGGTCCCCATCGACTGTCCCAGTGGTGATGGACACAAAGGGCCCGGGTCCAGGGGAAGCTTGGAGAACACTGAAGGCAGAGAAGCACAAGCCCAGGCTGCTGGAAAGGGGGTACTGCCTGCTTGGGAATGGCTACCGCCTGGATGTCAGCGGAGGAGAGGGGTGGAGAGGAGGTAAGCTGGCCTTCCTCAGAGCCCTCAGTGGGCTGTGCCCTTCCAAACGCTCACTCAGGCTTCTTGGGAAGGCAGGGAGCAGTGCTTGGCTTGCCAGAGCCCATGGTGCTGCTGCAGGGAACACCTTTCTCTGAACCTGGTGGCCTTCGGAGGCAAGCAAAGGGAGGAAGCCCTCTCTCTTCACTATTGCAGCTGAGAGGCTGTTTCGCTAGCAACCACCAGATGGTGCCCTTTCCACGCAAAACGCACATTTCCTGAAGGTGACCTGGCCTTCCCTTTGAGTCGGCTCCTGCAGGCTGAGCCAGTGGAGATGTCAGCCGTTTGGGAAGCCTCTGAAGATGGAGCGCCTCTGAGTGTCTTCGTGTCGTCATGAATACAGTTCACATCCACACGCCTGAACTGTATAGCAGAGATTCATTCCAAGAACATTTGTGGAGCATTTATGCCCAGCACCGGGCCCGTGCTGTGAGTGTGAAGATACCCGGGTGAATATTCTGTTATGTTCTCAAGGAGTTCAAATGGGTGGAAGGGCTGACTGCAAACAAATAATGAAATATTGTGTGAAAATAAGCCAAAAGGGTATAAATGGTAGAGCACACAGAAGGGAGTGATTTTCTCTGCTTCAGAGAAAAAGTGTCAACTGATTCCCAGAGGCAGTGACGCTTGAACAGAGTTTTGGAGGCTTTTGCCAGGCTCTGACAACCAAGGAGGGGTCCTCCAGGCAAAGGGAAAGTCCATGTTGCAAGGAATGAGGAAGGTTAGGGAACTGGGCCTGGCTGTCTGAATGTCTGGAATGCCGGTATGGGGGGTGGAGGTGTGGTGGGGGACATGGCAGGAGAAGAAGCTGGGAGGTGGGTCAGGTGCTGAGAGGTGACAGCTGGGTGCAAAATAACCCCATGAGACTGGCAGAGGACCCGGGGGAGGAGGGATGGAAGGAGTACCACGCTGGTCAGGTCTGGCTTCCCAGGGGAGAGAAGATGGGCCCAGGAAAAGAGGGGGAACGCACGGCTTGCAGAAGATGCTAGAGGCCAAGAGCCGGGCAGGAATGGCTGAGTCACCCACAGGATCCCACTGTCTCTCTCTCACCACATCTGGAGTTTGGGGAGAGAGGGACCCATATTAATATTATAGCCACAGCTCCTTCAAACCTAGGGTGGAAATGAAATCATTAAGTGGCTCAAATGGAGTTTTGTTCTGTGGGTGATTAACCCCAGGAGGGGAGTTTGGGAACAAATATGCCTCCTCTACCTGTATTACAGGGGGACTGAGCTACGGTAAATTAAAAGAAAATCACTGGCAAATTTGGGACCAGTCAGCTGTGACCAAGCCATTTGTGTAGTTAAATGGAGCTGAAAGAGCTCATCAAGGTTTAGTGGGTCATGGATCCTTTGAGGGGAGGGGTGAGAGCTGGGGGTGGCAGGTGGGTGGGGAGCCAGTCCAGGAGGCCACAGGTGGAGGTCTATCAAGGGACTACTTGGTGGTGGCGGCAATGTGCGGTGCGGGCCTCACTTTGTCTTGCAGATCACTTCCTAACAGGACCTTGTTAATTCTGGACAGAGACAGGGGGCTCTCATGTGAGACAGACTGGTACAGGCAGAGTCAAGCTCTGGAACACCAGGAGACAGGGAGGGTGTGCCCACGTCCACCAGGGCAGGCGGCCTGCTGCGTGGGTCACTGCAGGGAGCGATGCAAAGTGCTGCTCCATGAACCACACCCGATGTTGTGAAGACCAAGCCACTGTCCTGGGGTGTCCACTGCGAGGCGGGATGGGGCTCTGTCCCATCCTTAGGTGGGGGGTTACACACCCAGCCAAACCCGGACATGGAAACCGGGCGGGTGGTCTCAGATGCGGGAGAGGATGTCTGGCGGGGGCCAGCAGGGTAGGGGCAGGCGGAGGGCGGGGGTGGGCCGCGGGAGGAGTGGGGAGGGCAGGGACGCCCCGGGCTCCAGCGGGGCCTGAGACCCCGGATCAGGGCGCCGCGCGGCCGCGGAGTAGGGTGGCCCACGGGAGCCCAGGCCCTCTCGGGGTTCAGCGGCCAGCGCGGGCGAGGCGCCCACACCGCCAGCCGACTGTGACCATTTCCCCCACCGGCCCGAGGGACCTCCGGCCCGGCGCCCAGAGGCTTCTGCGGCTTCTCCCCTCGCGGGCCGGCCTGGGGAGGACGCGGCACCACCCCTCCCCGAGGGACCGTGAACCTCGACAGGGGAGGCCACCCCGCCTCCGCCGAGCAGCCAGACACAGTGTTCGACATGTTTTCCAATTACTTGGCAGGCTCCGCAGCGATGCTCGAAATTCATTTTCCATCCTGAGAGGGGAAAAACAAAGGCAAGAGAAGGCAGCAGCTGCTCCCGGCGAGTTGGGAAACTTTGCCGCAGCCAGCCGGAACCGGGGCGGGGCACGGGGCTGCACGGGGCTGCACGGGGCTGCACGGGGTCCCCACCCTCCCCCTCGCCCGGCCCCTCCCCCTCGCCCGGCCCCTCCCCCTCGCCCGGCCCCTCCCCCTCGCCCGGCCCCTCCCCCTCGCCCGGCCCCTCCCCCTCGCCCGGCCCCTCCCCCTCGCCCGGCCCCTCCCCCTCGCCCGGCCCCTCCCCCTCGCCCGGCCNCCCCCGCCCGGCCCCTCCCCCGCCTCGCCCGCGGCGCTCCCCTAACTGCGGCCCCGGGATCCTCCCGCCGCCCCTCCCCCCAGTCCCGAGCTCCTCTCCCGGCTCCTCCCGCCCGCCCTTCTCTCCACCCCCAGCCTCGCATTCCCTCAGCCCCGCGCCCCCTCCCAGCCCTGCTGCGCCCGTCCCCGCCCGCTCCCGGAACCACTGCCCTCTCCCGCCCGCCTCCTTCTAGCTGAGTCTGAGGGCCTCGGGACCACAACAAGGTCCGCAGCCCGAAGGTCCCCAGCAGGTGGGTTTGCTCAGGGTGGGGAGGACAGGGCAGGACCTCGCGGGGCGGGCGGTGAGTGGAGAAAGTCCACACCCTCAGCTGCGCCCCCAGCCCCCTGGGCACGGCTGCTCTCCGAGATCAGTTGCCCTCGGACCATTTATCTGCGGACCGTCGCCGCTGTAAGCGCCTCCTCCTTTATGGCCGTTTCCCGCTGCCCCAGACACAGTGCGTGACGTCGGTGCTCAGTAAATATTTGTGGAAGGAATCAATGACTGGGGGGGCCTTCGCAGCTGTTTCTTAGTGCTCCCATCAGTGGTCTGCCTCCTCCGCCCTTCAGGGCCCTCGTTCTCTGTGTCTTCATAGGCGCCCGTTTGTGGGCCAGCCTGGAGGTCCCGAAAACGAAGGCTGAGCGGGCCTTTCACGGGAAACCTGGTACGTGAGCAGGATTCCAGGGAAAAGGGCAGGTACAACAGTCTCTGCCTTATAAGGAGGAGGCGGGAAGGCTGAGTGAGCAGCTGCTTGTGGCGTGCTTTCAGCAAGGAGGATGTGCTTACTAGCAGTGTGTGTGCACATGTGGGCTTCTGGGAGGCAGTGTAACATAACTGCTAAGACGCTTCCACCTTCGAATTGCCAGGCCTGGGACCCTGGCTTTACCATTTGGCGGCTGTGAGATTTTGAGCAAATGGCTTAACCTCTCGGTGATTCTGTGTCCGGGGGTCCTGGTGAAGATCAAGTGAGATAGCATCCGGGTAGAGCGGCATCACATGCCCGCCACTTGGTAGACCCTCAGTACAGGGTAGCTATGAGGATTCCTGTACCCGGGAAGAAGCACCAGCCATAGCACAGCCCTTTCCAGCACCAATGACTGCTGGCTGGTGGTCTTCACGTTTATAAAACACTCTCCTAAGCCTTTTGGAATGTGAGTCGGTGATCTAGTCCGTCCAGAAGGAAACAGTCACTGCCCTCTAGGAGCTTATACTGGAAGGGAAAAGATTATGAGGGCCTCTAAAGATGCTGGGGAACCACAGACAAACACTTAGGAAAAATAAAAATATTAGGTGTGCATTTGGGAGCCAGTGTAGGAGGGGTGTGCTGTCAGAGATTCATGTTTGGTCAATGAGGGATCTGCACATTTTCAAAGGAGAATCAGAGTCTCACCTCTATGGGCTTCAAAGAGGGGCTCCCCTGAGGACCTGCTGGACCCAGGACTCCTGGCATTCTGAGGAGGGGGCTTCTCTGCCTCTTTGTGCCCACTGAGGGAAGGCTCACTGGGGCCTAGACTGGGAGGAGGGTGCTGTGGCATCCTGTAGCCAGCAGGTGATGCTGTTGATCTAGTGGTGCAGGCTGCCGGGTTGTGATGGTGCCCTCCCACCCCCTACTCCTGCCCTAGCTGCTGATTGCTCATTTTCCACCAAGTGCCCTGTGCACAAGCTATCAGAACACCCCCATTAGCTCCTGCAGCTAGCCTTGTGCTTGTTCTTCCAGTGGGGACAAGTTCCTCTACCTACCGTGGGCAGAACTGAGTACAGGATTTAGGAGTGAGCAGTGGACAGTAGACCTTCTATTCCATTATGAGGGAAGAGGTGCGATTGGGCTCTGGGTGCAGCGGGGTCTGGTATTGACTTCTGGGGAAGTGGGTTCACCTTGCCACACCACAAAGCCACAGTTTGCGCCTGCACACCCCGCGGGGCTTCTTCAGTCAGTTAGGATGTCTTGCAGGAGGGATGGAACAGGGGACCCTAAGGGCAGGGGTGGACAAAAGAAGGAACAGCACCATGAATCAGTATCCCAGAGCTGTGGAACCCCCTTTCGGGACCCAGGTCCTGCATCTACTTCCTCAAAGGCTGCAGCAAAGTGGAGCTTCTCCAACCTTCTTGGGTGTCGGACTCCCTTCCAGGAGGTACTTATTAAAGATGTGGACGACTGGATACAACCTTGATTCATTTGTCTTGTGGGTTTGGGATGGAACCCAGGAACCTGCATTTTTATCAGTTCCATCCCAGTGATTCTGAGACAGTTGTCCTCAGGCCAGGGTCGAGATGCACAAGGATAAAGCATGCTGTTTTTCTCAGTGGAAGAGAACTTGGCAACTCCACAACCAGCACCAGGAGAACATTCTGCTTACTTCAGCTGCCTTTCACCTGTTCCTTGGAACATCTTTTGCTAATTATACTTGTGACCACCCCCAGGTGGTCCTGCTTTGGTCCAGGAGAGTTAACAAAGAGGAGAGATACAAAGAGACACAGCTATAGACAATTTGGTTGAGCAGGTAGTGAGTGGGTAATCTCACCCAACTTGAGCCCATTAAGCACCCCCTGCCCTGGTCCTGGATCCCTTGGCTTTAATCTAACCTTCTTTCTGAAGGGGTTGGTCCTGCATTCTACAGGGAAGAGACAGCATGGGTGTGTGGTCTTTCCGTGAGCCTCATAGGACCATGTCACCACTCATATTGCAGAAACGTGCACACAGGGTGTGTGTGCCTTCGCACGTGTGCACACACTTTACTCCCCTGGGCCTCAGGGTCAAATGATGCCTTGTGAAATGAAAGAAAAGGGTGCTTTTCTTTGAGTTTGCACCATTTGGCCCCCTTTCTCAGGGCTTGTGGCCAACAGTCTAGGGAGTCGTGTGGGCTATGGGAGGAGAAAGCAATGGGGGCCGCAGGACCATGTTCATGCCACCCTGCCTTTGCTGAGCTGTGTGGCAATGCTTACGTCACTTAACTTCTCTAGACATCGTGTTTTTCCATCTGCGAATTAATAATGTCCTTCTCTCAGTGTTGGTTTTAGGTGAGGCACTGCATGCAAATCCGCAGCACCATCTCTGGGCAGGGCTGGTGGTCATCCATGTTATCTCTGCCTCCATCCCCTGCTGCACCCCTTTTCTCCAAAGAGAAGAGGCAAGTTATTCAGTGTGTCCAGCCTACCCCTCTAGAAAATGGGAAAGTTCGAGCCCCTCACCACCCAGAGTTGGTTTGAGCCAAAATTGTTGGGAGGAACTGGGGTTGGGAAGGGTGTTATGGTTTGATATTTTCACTGCCTCCTGCCTGGGGGTCTGGCCAAGACTGTGGTGTTAGACTGTTCTTTGTCCAGTCCTCTGAGGTCTGCCTGTTCTCCCATCCTCAGGTTGGGTTTGTGCCATGGATCCCAGGTGGGCTGACCTTGGGAACCACCCAATGCCTGGCATATAGTAGACACTCAATAAATTGTGTTGTCATTAAACCTTGGATTGGCTGGGTGGCCTTGGACAAGCCTGTTCATGTTTCTAACCTCACGGATGAAATGGGAATGGTAATAGCACCTGCATGGCAGGGACAGAGCAACTGCACACAGAGCTTCTAACAGTGTTCTGCACGTTTGTTAAGTGCCTCAATAAATGCTGCTGTGATCAGTACAACACCGGAGGGATCGTAGCTCGTTCTTCCCTCCTACTCTTGGGGGAATGTTTTAAAATAGAAAAACTGTGTTTCCATCGAGACATCCACCACCCAGAGCTTTGAAGGAGCAGGGAGAAGACTCAGAGTGAATGTTGCCGATGAACAAACTTAAATTCCTGTTGGGCAGAAATGTATCATTTCCTTTCTGCAACGGGGGGGAGGGGAAGCGACAGTGCAGGTGGAAGCCGCCTGCCTGCCAGGCCTCTGAATCTGAGACCCCTCCCGCTTCCTACCCCGGGAGCCTCCAGCGTTTGCGTGGGTAGTTGGGTTTGGAATACGAACATACTCCTGTCCTCAGTAAGCCACCAATGTGCAGGGATTGGATGCACAGAAGTCTCTTCAGGCCATACTCCCTCGAGTTATTTTAGATGACAAGATGGCATCTCCGAGTTCACCTAATCCGTCCCAGACAGATGAGGCCCATGCTTCTGCAAAAGTCTATGGGTCCTGCCCCGTGGCCTCCTTCCTCCTAGGCTTCAAGTCTTCGGCTCTTCAGGCGGGAATGCCAGTCCACATGCCTTTTCACACTCAGCTCAAATGCCACATCCTCTGTGAAATGTGTCCTCTTTTATCCTGGGCCCCAGCTCCCCAGCAAGATTAAGTTCATTCCCATGTCTCACTGTCTATATATTTAGCATAATTTCTTTTTATGTTGTATTTAAAAATAGTTCCCCCTTCTTCCCTACCTCCCTACCCTCCTCCGCCAGCCATTTATGGGCCTGTCAGACTCACTGCATTTTAAGTACTTTAGGGCAAGATTTGGGTCTTGTCCATCTTCATGGTCTCAATAAAGTTTGAACTGACTCAATGTAGCCTGAACCACGCCACTAAAAAGCCAATCGATTTGCATGTTATGTTTTCAGACCCAGGTTAATGTGATACCCTACCTGCGTTCCTAATCCTTCCATCCTTCCAGGAACCACCCCTTCCACCTCTTTTCCCCCCCTCTCTGTCTCTCGCATGTCTCTCTGTCTCTGTCTCTCTTGATGCCATTTCTCCGTCTCTTTCTGTCTCTACCTGCCTGATCTTCACGGGTCTCACCCTCAGCATCACAGTCCCCAGCAGTGGGCTGGCTCCAATTGCAAACAGTGTGTGTCCTTCCCTGGATGGAATTCTGTCATGGCTGGGAGAAGGGTCCTCTGAACGAACCCTGGCCACAGAAAGCATCTCTTGAAAGATCACTGTGGTGACGGTTCCTATAGTGATCAATAGCCTCAGGATGGAGCCTTTGGGGTTGTGGTGTATGCTTAGTACCGAACACAAAGGCCTTTCCAGGGGGCATGAAAACCAAGAGGAAGATCAGCAAGAGTAGCTTCACAAGATCTCCTCCCCCATGTGGCGCTTTCTCTG
This sequence comes from Theropithecus gelada, assembly GCF_003255815.1. NCBI lineage: Eukaryota > Metazoa > Chordata > Mammalia > Primates > Cercopithecidae > Theropithecus > Theropithecus gelada. The sequence continues at coordinate 124,954,985 of NC_037682.1, read as the reverse complement.
TGTCCCTCTCTCTCTCATGTCTCTGTCTCTTTTGATGCCATCTCTCCATCTCTTTCTCTGTCTCTGTCTCTCGCTCTGCCATCCACAGGTCTCACCCTCAGCATCATGATCCCCATCAATGGGCTTGCTCTGTTGCTAAGAATAAGCCCTTCATGATCTGGGTACAAAAAGAGCAGGAACAGGCAAATCTGCCACTCACACAGCTGTGCTTGGCAAAGAGGGAGAAGAATTCCTTCAGACAAGAGCCCGCCCACCAGCTGCCCCTGGGGGACCTGGTGCACATGGGTCATTTGGCCATGGTCCCTTGAGTTTGGCAGCTCTGGCTTCCTCTGATTCTCCCACCTCAAGTTGCCCCAAAGTGTTCCGGGACACAAGTGTCTGTAGGGGAAATGGCTTCCTCAGTCATTGCAGGATGTATGTGACCGTGGGAGTCTTCTCTACATCATGGTCACCCTGGGTTGTATTTATTCAGAATTTAGATTTTCATATGGTAGAAAACATTGAACTTGAGGTCCCAGCTCTGTTACTTACTAAATGTGCAATCAAGTCAAGGATGTGTGACTTAATCTCTCTAAAACTCATTGAAAAAAATTATATAATGAACTATTGAATAAGCCAAGGAACATATATGCACTCTTATAAGCTCTGAAGGTATAGTGATGGGTAGGAGAACGTCCCTGATCTCAGGTTCTAGTGGAGGGAGGGGCACCACATTTAGAGAGAGCTGATCTAATAGATAGAAGGCCATGGTACTCTTTGCTTTGTAGAACAGTAAAGCAGAGAGTGGAGAGGATGGCTGGCAGTTGCTTTTTTATAGAACGTGGTCACTGATGGCCTTAATGAGGAGGTGACATTTGGGGAGGAAGTGAGCTGTAGATATCTAGGGAAGGGGGTTCCAGGCAGAGGGAACAGCACGTGCTAAGTCTTGAGGCACAGGTGAGCCTGGCCTGTCAAAGAATCAGCTGTCGTGGCTGCAGCAGAGGGAGCAAGGGAATAGAGGGGACGGGATGCTGCAGTACGACTTGAGTGATGTTAAGCCCCTAGGACACGGCAATACAGCTGTGTGGAGAGTGAGGGCTGATTGCCCAGGAGGATCCATGGAGGAGTCTGGCCAGGAGATGCTGGTTGTGGGCTCCGATTAGGATTCCAGGTTGCCCTTTTCCCAAGATGGAAATTTAAAGCAGTGTCTAGGACATGATCATCTTTGCATCTGAAAAGATCTCTTGTCAGTCTCTGTAATCCAGATTTCTCATCTGTAAAATGAAACAGTGCCTCCAGACCTCGTCAGATATTGTCAAGGTCAAATGACATGTTTGATAAGGGCCGTTTGAAGTTAGGGTGCACAATAGCAATGCAAGCTGCTATCACAGTGATTAGGCCTCTCTTGAGTGTTGAATGGATTTCCATTTCTTCAGGCAAGCATCAGACAGCATTCTCAGAACTTGAAGAACACTCTCCTCATAGATTACCTCACTCGATCCTCACAGCCCATCCAGAGTGGTTGAAATTATTATTATTCCTATTCAACAGATCGGGAAATGGAGGCTCAGAGACTAGCGGGATGAATATACACAGTCAGCAAGTGCTGGTCTTCAATAGAAACCTTCTGATACAAATTCACTTCCAAAGAAGAGGATGGTACTGTCCGTGGAGGTAGGATATGTGGAGGTCGGGGTATAGATTCAAAGCTGAATCAGATCTAAGCAGAAATGGATTTGTCGAGAGCTCCTACTGTTATGGTCACACACACAGTCCCTGGAAATAATGCAGCATTATAGACTGCACAGATTAATACACAATAAAAATTGCTGAAAATACTCTAAGCAGATGCTAGCTATAGCACAGAAAGCTTAGGAAAATCAGGTGAAATCATATCATATCAGCTGATGGCAATTAAGTACCGATGACAAAAGAATGACATTAACACAGCTAAGATTTGAGAGCCTCACTGCAACTGTGATGGGGGCCCTGAGAAGGATTGGGGTGCATGGTGGGGAGGAATGCAGTGGTGGTACTTCCATCCACCAGGAAAAGCCCCCCATCTCCTAACCCCTTTGTGAACAGCTCTTGAGAAGACAGAAGATCTATGACAAAGTGCCAACTGGTTCCAAGGGATTTCACCCTGAAACTGTGCTCCAACACCTTCAAGGAGTTCCGAGGGTTCTTTGAAAACTGCACGTCCCCAAGGCTCCTGCTTTGGGTCTGGAGTGTCAGAGGGTTGGGGAATTCTGCCGGTGTCTAGCACTTTGCAAACTTCCAGAAAGGGCTGGTTGCATATCAGGCTCAAATAGAGAAGTCTTGCATGGAGGCTGAGGGCTGCCTTCAAGTGACCTCTGTGGAAATGTCTTTCAAAAGACATTTCAGCCTCCATGCAAGACTCTCCTCTCTTTGAGCCGGATGTGCGACCAGCTCTTTCTGGAAGTTTGCAAAGAAAGGAGTTCTGCAGCCTTTATGATTTCTTCCTTCTCCAAACATTCTCTGCTGAAATGGAGACTCATTTATCCCTCTTGTTAATTCTTCATTTCCTGTCCTGGCTTCAGTAGTTCTCGGAAGACTCATTGACGCTGAGTTCGCATGTTTGTGGGAAACAGAGGTGAGACCAGCGTCAGGGTGAAGAGGAGGAGAAAGAGGAATAGGGAAGGGGACGGGCCGCCATCCACCCAGCTTCCTGGAACAGCAGTCCCAGGTCCACCGCAGTGGGGGTGGCGTCCCTGGTGTGCTTTTATCGGCATTATCATGCAATATTCCCCGGCCTGCTTTGTCTTTGCGTTGCATTTTATCAATACCACCAGCGGATCCTGCTGTCCCTTTCTGTGGGTTTATTAATATTGCCCTCTGATCTATGGGTAGCTGCCACACTTTGTATTCCAGCCCCATCCTGGCTTCTCCAAACTCAGACACCATATTTAATTAGATTTTCTCCCTGGCTCAGGCAAACAGAAATTGAACTCCCAGTATCTCTCTATTGCTCCAGAGCTCACGCCTGACAGAAGGCGACAGCTCTCTTTCCCTCTCTGGCTTTCTCTGCCTCATTCCTTCCATCTCCACCGCTGACATTAATATTCCAAGACAAGCCCACTTCTAAGTTCAATCTTCGCCCCCAAACACTGAAATACACCCCCATGGTACTCAGTGCCACTAAATAAGTCATGTGTGGGAGGATTCCGATGCTAAAACTTTTTGCTCTTCCTCCAGACTTTGGGCTGGACCTGCCTGTGGGCGAGTGGTGTGGAGAGTAGGGGAGGTGGCAGTGCGGTGCAGGGTGTCTCCAACCAGAGGCCAAGGGTGAGGGGCCTGAGAATACGGAGACACATTAAATGCCCTTTCAAGATGACAACGCCATCCTTGGAGTACTTTGTCGGAGGAGTTTTAAGAAAAAAACACCTTTTGGTGTTACAGCCCTTTCATCTTTTTGGTGTTTGGGAAGAATTGGTCTTCGTTAAAGTTATGAAAAACAACCTCTAATTTCACTTTCTGTCAACTAAATGTGACAGGAGAGCCCAGGGTTAAGAGGAGACCTGGAGGATGCAGGAAGGAGTCAGGAAGGAGGGTTGGCTCCTGTGCCCGGGGAAGTCCTGCCAGCAGGAGGGGCAGGCCCTTACCCCTCACCAGCACTGGGGCCTGGCCACAGAGCTGTGGGCAAAGGGGTCTTCAGGAAACTTTGTTTTAAAACTACTTTGTATCCCTTCTAGAAATTCACTTAATATATTTGAGACTCAGATTCCTCACTGGTTAAATGGGGATAATGACAGCTGCCCCGAGGCCGGTTCCACAGAGGTGACCCTTGAAAAAATCTATGCGCATGACTCTGTTCCATAAACTGTGATCCTCCTCGTTTGGATCGGGCATTCCTGTTCTCAACTAAATCTTGATTTGTAATTACTATTGGGCAATATAAAAGAAAGGACAATAAAATAATTATTTGACTTTAAAATGATTTTTTTATGTTCTTCATCCAGGAAATTTGCAATTATAATTAGCTTACCTAGTCTGAGCACTTAAACATGCTGATATCAGAGGAGATTTAGGGTGACAAAAATTTTAAAATAGGAAGGAAGGAGGGAAAGAAGGAAGGAAGAAGGGAGGAGGGAAGGAAGGAAGGAAGGAATGAAACACAAATAGGAAAACAGCAGAAAGGGTGGTTAACCCAGATTCCTTTGGTATGAAATGGCTTCATACCAAGAAATAAAAATACGCACATTTACTTTAAAGCATAGTGAATATTTGAGATATTTACATGTGAAGAGTGCTGAGCCCTCCTTAGAAGGCAGTGGGTCTGCATGCTTCATCCACCACCTTCAGGGCAGCAAGGAATGGCCTCCCCCGGACCCTGGGGCCATCCTTGTGCCCAGCCGTAGGCACCGGCTTCCAGAGCAGCTCCTGGTGGTTGTTGGGGAGGGGGCGCCTTTCTGTCCTGGTGGTCGAGGACAGTGCAGTGAGGGCACGTGAGGGGGCAGAGAGAAAACTCAGCACCAGGCTCTTCCACTGAGCAGATGGAGGGCATGTGGACGTGGCAATGGGTTGGCATGAAGGGCTCTGGAGTTGGCCAGATATGCGTTGCCCTTCTGGCTGTGCTGCCTAGCAGTGTGACCTTGGGCAGGTTGTACGTCACTCTGAGCCTCAGCTTTGTCATGTGCATCAAAGGGAAGACGCTGCTTGCTGTGAGGGGCCGTAGGATGCAGTGGAGCCATGCAGTTGGTGGAGGGAGGATGTCTGGCCCACCCTGGGGCCTCTGCGCCGTGAGTGCCTTTATCCTTCCCCTCTCCTTGAGAAGTGCCCAGTGACCCTCATTGGCAGGGCTGGGAGGACAGGTTGTATCCCTGCTTAGGTCCGATTTTCAGGGAGCCAGGTTTGCATTCTGACTCTGTGACATGACCCACTGGGGACCCTGGGGTAAGTGGGAACAAGAGAGGGTGAAGCTTTTGATTGCACAAGGCAGACACGAAGGTCCTCAGAGATGCCCTTGGCACAGGGGCTTCCTTCTCGTGAGCACACCATCACTCTCTCATTTCCTCAGATAAAAAGCTCACCTGTAGTCCACAGATGCCTCACAATCAAGGGCAGGCAATTCTGGTCATTGGGAGGCATTGTCTGGAGGCCTGTCCACTCAGCCCTGGGCCCACACCACTGCTGCACCCCTGAGGAGGGGCAAGTTTGAAAGCCACACTTCTGGATTGGACCTCCCTTCTTCAGGGGAGTCCCCTGACCTGTTCTGGCCATAGGCTGGTTAATGGCAGGGCTGATTCTAGAACTGAATGCTGATCCAGGGCTTATCTTGTGACACCATGATGCCCCTTGACAGAGGAGCTCTTGCTGTCCCCAACTTTGATTCAGTCATTGCATATCCAGTTGTCCCTCGGTATCTGAGGAGGATTGGTTCCAGGATTCCCCTTGGATACTAAAATCCACAGATGCTCAAGTCTCTGATATAAAATGTGATAGTATTTGCAGATTACCTATGTACATCCTCCTATATACTTTAAATCATCTCTAGATTACTTATACTCAGTGCAATGCAAATACTATGGAAATAGTTATACTGTATTTTAGGATTTGTATTATTTTTACTGTTATATTGTTATTTTTAAAAAACATTTTTGATTCACAGTTAATTGAATCTGCAGATGTGAAACCTACAGATTCGGAGGGCTGCCTCTATTAGGTAAGGTAACACTGTCTGCTCTGAAATTTTGGTGACTTAGTAGCGTGGACATTTCTCTTGCCCGTGTAACAGTTTGGTGTGGCATTTCTGATCGGCAGGTGCGGTTCCATCCCATGATGGCTCAGACGCTTATGATTGTTCATTCTGTGGTCGCGTGAGCTCCTGGGCCTTGCTGCCTCTTTCTCTAGATGGTGGGAGGAGAAAGAGATCTGAGGGACTGCAGACACCTCTTAGAAGGCTTGACCTGGAAGAGGCACCCATCACTGTGACTCATGCTCCATTGGCGAGTGCTATCCTGTGAGGCCATGCTTCACTACAAGGGAGGACAGTCTTGCTGTGTGCCCAGAAAGGAGCAAAACAGAAAGCTGGGTGCTGGGGCACAGCTAGGAAACTCTACTGCTGGCCACCCTCCAGGTGGCCAAATATCTGTGTTGCTCTCTGTCCTGTGCAGAACATGCTCACACACCCTGGCCTCAAAGCGGCAGTCTTTGTCCTCAAGTCTCATGTAGCTTCTCAAGGTCTGGCGAACTGCGAGCTAGCAAGGCAGTTTATCTGCCCTCAGGATACAACTGGGATGCAAGGACGAGAAGGCTGGCCCGTGTCCATGGGTGACATGCCACATCCATGGATGGGGTGGAGTTTTGCGGGCGGACAATGTGAGGCGCTCTACCCTGGCTGTGGGGATGCTGCATGGTGAGACCTGCCTCTGCTTGCTGTGGGGATGCTGCATGGTGAGACCTGCCTCTGCTTGCTGTGAGAGATGTCCTTGGCCATTGTCCTTCAGAGTCCCTGCCTACCCTCTAGGAGGCACTTCCTTGTCCACCCACTCCGTGGTCACATCTGACACCAAGGGGCGCATCTGGGCATGTGTCTGCTTCTGATTAATGGGCACTTTTTACTCACAGGCTCTTATAGGCCAGCAAACAGTTTCTTTGGTATTCAATTCCCTCAAAAACTTGGTAGGTTTCTCAACTATTTGCTTCCAGTCAGTTCCAAATACTAGTATCAGCAGCTAAAGTTCTTTCCAAGATCTCCTCCTCAAGTGTACTTAAATTCTTTCCTGCCCGGAGCTGTCCTCCCTCACAGTTTAATGAGACATCAGAAACAGTAGGCTTGGAAGGTTTTGAGTTTGCTAGGCTGCCATAACCAAGTACCACAGATTGGCTGGCTTAAACAAAAGAAGTGAACTGTGTCTCAGTCCAGGGGACTAGAAGCCTAAGATCAAGGTGCCAGCGGGGGTGCTCCTGCCCAGGGCCAAGGGCCGGGAGGGAGACGCTGCTCCGTGCCTCTCTCCTAGCATCTGGCGGTTTGCTGGCAATCTTTGGTGTTCCTTGGCTTCTCTGTGTCACCTCAGCCTCTTCTTTCATCTTCGTGCCACGTTCTCCTTGTGTGTCTGCTTCTTTGTCCAAATCTCTCCTTTTTATAAGGACTCCGGTCATACTGGATGGGGCCCATTCCACTCCAGTGTGACCGCATCTTTACAATTGCATCCGTGATGACCCTATTTCCAAATAAGGTCACATTCCGAGATATTGGGGATCAGAACTTTAGCATACGATTACTTAGGGGACAGTGTTCACCCCATCATGGAAGAGAAGGAAGTGTCTTTAATTCGATCTTTGTTACAGGGCTGGGACCCTCTGCTTAACTGAGAATTATCAATGGACCTTTGTTCTCAAAGCCCCTTTTATCTCTCTTCCAGCTCTTCAGTGCCCACATTTCTGAACTCTCTTCAAATATTCTTCCTAGAAGGAAAACCCATCCCCATTAGAAGGAAAGGAAAGGGGCATACGGTGAACACCTACTATGTGCCAGTGTCTGTCACATATCTTGTATCTCTTTTCTTATTTGGGGATTCTGTGAAATGAGGATGGATCATACAGGCCTGGGAGGAGAGAACTTTTCTGGGAACAACCTCTATACCCTGTGCCCACTCTCTAACCTTTTCAAGCCTTTGTTCTGATGTCAGCTTCTAGGCGAGCCTTCCCTGAACACTCCATTTAAAATTAGACTGCTCTGCATTTCTCGTCTCTCCTTTCCCTTGCCCCCATGGCATTCATCCTCACCACCTTCCAACCGAGTGTGCGATTTCCTAAGTTTTGAGTTCATCGTCTGTCTGTCAGCACTGCTGGGCTTCACAAAGACAGCAGAGAGTTTGCCTGCTCTGTTTGCTGAAGTGTTCAGTGCCCAGAGCTGTGCCATGCAGGAAACTCAGGGCGCATTCAGTAGAGCCCTATTGGGAGAATGGATTGGAGGTGTCTGGATCTTCCCTGCAAGACTGAGGCTAAAGGCAAGCAGCGGGGCTGTAGGAGCTGCAGTGAAGCAGATGGGCTTAGCACCCCTGGGGCTGGTTGGAGTCTCCGCCCGATGCTCTATCAACTGGGTAGCCTGGGAAAAGGCAGTTTATCTTTCTGTTCTTTAGTTTCCTCCTTGGAAAATGGGGCAATAACAGTACATCTCTCCCAGGGCTGTTGTGAGGATTAACAAGTAGCGCGCATGAAGGAACACTTGGCAGGGGCTGGGCATGCTGGAAGTGTTCAGTAAACGTGGTTTCTACTTGTTAAAGCCGTTGTTAATAACACCAATTTTCACAAAAGAAAACCTCTCTGCTTTTTCCTGTGTCTTTTCACTGTTGATATATTTTGAACTTGACCCCTTATCTTAGAGGTCATGAAATGGTACCTCTGTAGGTAAGAAAGCACAGGATGGCTTTTGCTGTAAAACACTTCATTTTATTCCATTTCTTTCCTACCAGTTTCCTTGGACAGTCATGTGCGTGTGCAGCCGAGAGGACGCTGGACTCCAGGCAGCAGGTTCTGTCGACCCCACCTGGCTGGATCACCTCAGCCTGTGAGTCTTATGGGCCTCGGCCTGTTTATTCATGAAATAACAGGATTTCTTTCTCAGTAGAGTATTTGAAGAGAGTTCCAACATTTGGGGCGTTGAAGGGTTGGAATAGAGATGAAGCCAGAAGGGACTTGGAGGAACAAAGGCCCGTTGATAATTTTCAGTTAAACTGAGGGACCCCAGTGATGTGTAAGGCACCTTCAGTTCTCACTTCCCCTGATACTGCCGCCTATGGGTCAGTCTGGAATATTCCTTCACAGTCGCAGTTGCCGCAGTCTCTAGATTGCCTGTGCTGCCAAGCTTGCCACACCCACTCAGCTTCTGATGCCATTTAGGCTGGAAGTGCCTTTGGTCTTGCGAAAGTCTTTTCCTGAGCCATCTCTGACCTGCAGGATTAGCTTTGGTTCTCCAGCTTCACTGTGCAGTTCTCCTCCCGCAGGGACCTGGTGCCCAGCAGGCCTGCTCCTCCCCCATCCAGCAAGGCTGGAGCAGACAGGTGCAGCAAGAGGAGGAGTGAGGGAATGGGAGCACTGAGAGAGTGAAGTCACTAGCTAGTCCTACTGTCTCTGCATCTCTTTTCCAACAGGACCTCCTTCAGGGCCAGCAGAAATGGGACTAGATGGTTGCATTTTGAGTGTGTGTTTTATTAATGAAGGGCGAGACAGCAGAGGAGACCGTAATGATATGATAGTATGTCTGATCTAATTATGCTAATCGATTTTTATGGCTCATCAGAGGGAATCCCGATGGTCTTGTGTCACGAATTCCCCGGAGATCTGGATGGAGAGGCTGCTCCAAGACTTGGAGGGCTGTGGGGAGAACATCCCAAGACTTTGCAGAGTTGGGAAGCTTCTGTGGTTCCAGGCCACCGTCTGTCCCATCCAGTGGAATGTCTGGGTGGTGGAGGGTGGGAGGGGGTGTTGCCCTCGGAATTGGGGAAAAACCTGCAAAGAGAATGGATCTGGGAGGGACCAGGAGTGGAGAGGTGGGGGCTGCCAGAGCTTGTGACTCCAGAAGGAGCAGCGGAGTCTCCCGGGTGGGTAGGCTGCTGAATGAGTTGTGTGTGTGGCTCCTGGCCTGCTCTGGTGACAGAAACTGCAGCCTCACTGCATATCAGAGTCCTGTGAAACAGGGGCCTTGCCCTTGTACAGATTCATCCACCCTGCTGGCTCCTGCTGCCCTCTGCTCTCTTCCCACCCATAGACTTTCAAGCACACTTTTCACCCCACAGATTCCCCTGCTTTAGCCTGAGTATTACCCAGTTCCTGAGCTGTCTCTGACCCGCAGGATTAGCTTTGGTTCTCCAGCTTCACTGTGCAGTTTCTCCCTGTGTCTTCAGTTCTTACCTCGCTTTCCTTCTGCCTAGCTCTCCTTCCTTCCCCCAGAACTGTGCCTATTTTCATGGCTGGTCTGGACTCCATTTGCAGGTGGGCAGGTAACATATTGGTTATTGAAGGCATCCTGGGAACCCCAAGACACAAATAATCCTCCTTTCACCTCATGCCTGCCTAAAATTCCACACGTCGTTTATTTATTTGTTTTGGCTTAAACAGCAAGTTCTTGTACAGAGCCCACCTTTCCGGGGCATGTGAGGGAGGGTGTGTGGCGTGCTGTGCTATCACCCGTCTGCTGGGGGAATCATTTCCAACCCTTTCTTGAGGGGAGTTCTTGAGAGTGGGAGGGAGAATGGTGGCCACATTGTCATATTTTGACCAGCGCTGCCCAGAGCCATGTCTCCCGTGGTCACGTGTAGGACACAGCAGTGTATCCCTCTGTTTTTGTGCAGCTGGGTCTGCCGACTCTGGGTTTACGGCCTCTGGGCAGAGCACAGCAGTCCCTGGCTGGCCTCTGGTCTTTCTGCTCCGCCAGAGGCCAAGCTTAGCAGGGAAGGGCTCATGTGCTGACTGGGCGGCCCAGAGTGCCTCCTTAGGGCTGGTGGCCTGAGTCTCAGAGGTTTGGGTGCAGGGGAGTAAGGACAACAGGGGTGGAGCCGTGGGTGTAGAGAAGGCAACCAGAGTCTGGCAGAAGCTAGTTTGTGAACATGAAGTGTATTCCTACTGGGGTCCTGGGCACTCTGGGCACTCTGCATTGTTGAAGTGTGGGACTCAGAATTCATTGGTGAGAGCAGCCGCTGGCTGTATTAGTTTTCTATTGCTACCGTAACAAATGATCACAAACTTAGGACTTAAAACACAAACGTATCATCAGACAGTTCTGTAGCTTGGAAGTCCAGCTGAGTTGCGGTCAAGGTGTCAGCAGGGCTGTGCTCCACTCCGGATTCACTTTCTGCATTCACTTGCCCTTTCCACCTTCTGGAGTTCCTTGACTCGTGGACCCCTTCTTCTGTCTTCAAAGCTGGCAACCTTGCATCTCTCTGGCCACATCTTCCTTTCTGACCACAGCCCGGGAGGGTTTCTCTTCTTTTAAGGACTCATGTCATTAGATAGAGCCCATCTGGACAGACCAGGATAACTCAAAATGCTTAACCTTACTTACAGCGGCAAAGCCCCTTTTGCCATGCTAGGTGACCTATGCACAGAGTCTGGGGGTTGGTACGTGGCCATCTCTGCTGGCACACTATTCCGCATACCACCGTAGTAGTACCTAGACAAGCCTGAGCAAGACCCTAGGAATGAGCTGCTGGGAAGGCTCTCACAGAGCAGGGACTCTGGGAAGGGGGCAGTTAGGGAAGAGACATTACTGTGGCCGGACTTTCAGCCTTGCTTTGGGCAGTGTGGAAGTGTGATGGCTAGATGCTCACAAGCTCATTTCTTCTTCCCAGGGGCACAGCTGATGTAAGCCTTCCTTACAGTTGTATGGGGCCACAGGACTGAGCTGTGGCCAGTGAAATGTGGGTTGAGGTAAGGTGTGCTACTTCCAGGCACTGACCGTATGATCCTCCACACTGGCAGGATGCACAGGACCCAGGGGAGGCTGCTGAGTGCTGGTGATGGAGAATCAGCCAGACAGCAGATGTCTGTGTGGGAGCTGTGACCTTCCCACATGTGTGGGACCACAACATGAATGACAAGACTCTATAGCGTTAAGGTGTTGAATGATGGGATTCTTAGCTACCGAAGTTAGTCTCCCCTGAATAATACAGATATTGATGCCAGAAGTGGGTGCTTCCATAATAAAAATGCCTGAAACTGGGATATTGGCTTAATGTTCAGGCTGTGGGTGGAGAGGAGACACCTCCAGAAGGCTGGAAGGCTGGCAAGTCCTGTGTTGCTGCGGCAAAGTGTTTGGTAGAACTTCACAGCGATGATCTGGAAGGGAGACCATGTGCCTGAGATTTTAGCACTAGGGGAAGTGCTTAGAAAATAGAACATTAGCAGTGTGTGTATATTTATGTGTGGTGGGCTTCTATTGTCCGCCTTTGGCAAAGTATCACAAGAAGAAGGAAGTTAGGAAAGAATGAGCTGATTTAAAAGAAATGTAGGCCGGGCGCGGTGGCTCAAGCCTGTAATCCCAGCACTTTGGGAGGCCGAGACGGGCGGATCACGAGGTCAGGAGATCGAGACCATCCTGGCTAACACGGTGAAACCCCGTCTCTACTAAAAAATACAAAAAAATTAGCCAGGCGAGGTGGCGGGCGCCTGTAGTCCCAGCTACTCGGGAGGCTGAGGCAGGAGAATGGCCTAAACCCAGGAGGCGGAGCTTGCAGTGAGCTGAGATCCGGCCACTGCACTCCAGCCTGGGTGACAGAGCGAGACTCCGTCTCAAAAAAAAAAAAAAAAAAAAAAAAAAAAGTAAAAAAGGGAGTAAGAAGAATGCAACAGTGTGGTGCACCAAACGTGTTCCAACCGTTATTGCTGTGTAACAAATTACCCTAAAACTTCGTGCATGAGCCATGTCTTATGCTCCTGGCATCTGTGCATCAGGAATTCCAGCAGGACGCAGCAGGGACATCCTGCCTTTGCTGCACAGTGTTTGGGGCTCTGCTGGAAGACCCGAAGCTGGGGACTGGGATTATCAGAAGGCTGGTTCACTTGTGTGTCTTGCGGCTGATTCTGGCTGTTGCCTGGAGACTCAGTGCCTGTCCACATATACTTCTCCCTTTGGTCTCCCCATGTGGGTTCGTTTGAACTTCCTCACAGCATGGCCGCTGGGTTGCCAGGCAGAAGTTGTATCACTTTACCCCCTGGCTTTAGCAGTCAGGCGGTGTCACCTCTGCCTCATGGCAGTTGTTGTTAGCAAGTCACTAAGGCCAGCCCGTATGCAGAGCAAGGGGAGTCAGGCTCCACCTCATCATGGGCTGAGCGTCAAGGCTCTGGGAGAACACGTGACATTGGCAAGATCGCTATGGCCACGGCCAGTTTTGGGAACATCCAGTCTACCACAGAGGGGTTGGAAAAGCTGCCTGCTTCCTTAACAGTAAGGAATGGGATAGAGAAACATTGAGACAGAGACCCACTAATGAGTTTCAATTGAAGAAAGTGATTTAGTCCTGTAGCAGAAAGTCAGATTGGGATGTAGCTGTCCCATTCAAGCCTACTGTTCCACATAGTCTCAAGACAGTCGCTGAGAACAAGAGAGGCGGGAGGGTAAGGGAGGAAACAACGAAATCAAGCACATTTTGTAATTATGTCTAGGAAAGAAGCTTGAGAGAGTTTGCTTTGCAAATGGAGCTGTCTGGAAGCAAATGGATCAGACATGATTAAGTTTTTGAGTTCAAAAGGTCCAGTAGAGGACTGTAAGACCCTACAAGATAGGGGAGCCAGGGACGGAAGGAGCCCTGGTCTCTGAAGGACTCTCCTGACCCCCACACCCGTCCCCAGTCATCCCTACTGGTCCACAGTAGACTGGGATGCAAGCAAGAAATAAGCCTTTGGGGTGTCTGTAAATAGCAGTTAGTCTACCCTGACTAATACAGGCTGTTTTCCTGGCATATCCTTTGAAGGAACAGTAAATAACATTTGTAAGTGAGTCCACTTCTCTAATGGCCTGCGCACCAATTCCCTGCCTCTCCCACTCCCGCCAGCCATGGCTGATTACTTCAAGGGTGCACAGATGACATAAACCAAGCCAGTCGGATTATGGACCTTAGGCATTTGGAATTGGGAGTTTAGTAGGCCGGTGTTTTGCATTCAGGATGAGAGAAGCCCAGTGGAGCTGGTGGGCTGTGTGGCCACTGCCTGCTGCTACACACGGAAGCAGGGGCCTGGGCTGCAGAGAGAGAGCACTGCTGAGCAGACACAGTGAGAGGACACCGTGCCCTGGGGTGTCAGGGAGGTATCCTGGTGCTAGCCTGTGTCCCAGCTGTCGTTTCTTGGGTTCTATGAGGTCCCTGATTCACATGATGAATTCCCTCTGGCCAAATCTAGTTTTAGTGCGTTTCATTTATCATAAATAAGTGTTGATTGAGACACAAGCCACAAAGAAGAGTGATCTTGATATTTTGGGTGGAAAGAGAAGGTTACAAACAGATTGTACATTATGATTTTGAACTTGTGACAATAATTATTGTATAGATATATAAGAAACGTGGAGTAGACACCAACGTATAAACAAGGGTTATCTCAGGAGGTGGAGGAGAGTATAGGTAATTAATATTGAATTTTTCCTTTTTGCTGAGAATGTATATTGCTTGTATTGCTATAGTAATCAGAAAAAAATCAGGTTTCTTTTATATTGTAGATTTGGGGGTACATGTGCAGGTATGTTACAAGGGTATATTGTGTGATGTTGATGTTTAGGGTACAACAGAACTGTTTGCACAGGTACTGAGCATAGTACCCAATAGGGAGTTTTTCAACTATTGCCTCTCTCCCTTCCCCTCCTCTAGTAGCTCCTAGTGTCTATTGTTTCCATCTTTCTGTCCATGAGTCCCCAGTGTCCAACTCCCACTTACAAGTGAGAACATGGGCTATTTGGTTTTCTGTTTCTGCATTAACTCACTTAAGACAATGGCCTCCAGCTGCATCCAAGTTGCTGCAAAGGACATGATTTCATTCTTTGTTATGGCTGCATAGTATTCCGTGGTGTATGTGTACCACATTTTCTTTATCCAGTCCACCACTGATGGGTGCTTACATTGATTCTGTGTCTTTGCTGTTGTGAACAGTGTTGTGATGAACATATGAGTCCATGTGTCTTTTTGGCAGAATGCTTATTTTTTTGTGGGGCGGGGAGTATATAACCAGTAATGTGATTGCTGGGTCAAAGGGTAATTCTAGGCTTAGTTCTTTGAGAAATCTCCAAACCCCTTTCCACAGGGGTGGGACTAATTTGCGTTCCCACTAATAGCATAGGAATGTTTTCTTTTCTCCACAACTTTGTCAGCATCTGTTGTTTTTGACTTTTTAATAATAGCTATTCTGACTGGTGTGAGATGGTGTCTCACTGTGGTTTTCATTTGCATTTTTCTGATGATCAGTGATGCTGAGCATTTTTTCATATGTTTGCTGCTTGTATGTCTTTTTTTGAGAAGTGTCTGTTCATGTCCTTTGTCCACTTTTTAATGTTTTTTTGCGTGTTGAAAACCAGGTTTTTTTGTTTTGTTTTGTTTTATTTTTTTGACGGAGTCTTGCTCTGTTGCCAGGCTGGAGTGCAGTGACACGATCTAGGCTCACTGCAACCTCAGCCTCCGGGGTTCAAGCGATTTTTCTGCCTCAGCCTCCTGAGTAGCTGGGACTACAGGCCTGCGCTACTGCACCTGGCGAATTTTTGTATTTTTAGTAGAGACAGGGTTTCATTATATTGGCCAGGCTGGTCTCAAACTCCTGACTTTGTGATCTGCCAGCCTCGGCCTCCCAAATGAAAATCAGTTTTTAAACATATGACCTACCTAAAAAGGAAACTGAGGAACACAAAACAAATTGAAAAACAGTTGGCAGATTTCTGGTTGGCAGGCCTTCACTTGGGCATGTCTCCCCTTACAGAGGGGGCCTTGGGTTTCCCATTCTGCACCAGCTGTGAGCCTCATTTAGTGGCCCTCTGTCACTGTATTCTGCCACAGTTCAGCTGGTCTGCAGACTCTGGCTGTTAGGAAGGTAAAGACATTTGCCTTCTTAGGACTGGACCTCACTCCATCTGTGACAACTTGGTCTCTTGGCTACTCACTGTGGTCACCAAAGGTCATTTTGAAAAATCTGGGAGACTTCCCAGGCTTTTGTCTTCTCCAGCTCTCCCCCTTCCCTGGCCTCTTCCCATTTCCCTTCTTTTTTATGCTGCCAGCTCTGAACCCTGGACGTTCTGCTCTCTGGCCTGACTGGCTCTGCTGAAGGAGAGCTGGCTAGCCCTTAGGGCTGGCTTTTACCTTTGTGCCTTTTGAATTCTTGAGCTTTTGTTTCAGCCTTGTCCTGTCTGGCTTGGAGACATCTTCTTCCCAGGAGCCAGTTGGCTGGAATTTGTCTGATTTCCCAAAGCAGAGATGATTGGCCCAATTTGGCCCAGTGAACGTCCCCTCTCCTTCCTATCTTCCTCTTAGAGGCATGATCCTTCAGAGTGCTCAAAATCTCATTGCAAAAGCAGCATAGTTCAAACTCACAGCAAAAGGAAGACCCAGGCCGTGAGCCTCTCCTGGCCAGCTCCCCGAACTCCCCGCCAGGCTCCTCTCCTGAAAGGACACGGGTAGTCTCCCGGCTTCAAAGGATTTAGGATGTCTGCCAAAATGGAATTGTCCCAGCTCTGTGCAAAATGCTGCTAGTTGAAAACTCCTATTTTGAAAATGCTGATGAAATTTTCATTTTATTGTTTGTTTTAACTGCCTTGCAGCGATGTTCTCTCCCCGCTGCAGGAATGTTAGTGCAAACACAGCTGCATCCTTGGGCTCCTGCAGAAGGGGCCTAGAAGGAGTGAAACAGACTGCAGGCAGGAAATGAGTGTGACCCCAGCTGTCTGCACGGGCCCTGGTTTGGGAGTGTCTCCATTGTGAGAATGTACCAGCAACAGGAGTAGGTCCCCCTGTGGGACACTGTCACTGACCAGTACTCTTGGGGCCTCCCTGTCCGTTCTCAGAGATGACTGTCCTTGATGGGGAAGTAGAGATGTGCTTTCAGTCTTCTTTTTGGGAGACGGAAGATTTATTTAGGAAATCAGAAGTTGCTGCTAAGAAGGAATCCGTAGTTGATAGTCACTGAAGCACACTTCGGAAATGACTCGGTTGCTTTAAATGATATCTGTGTCTACACCTGAGGCATTGTGAATTATTCATGAGGATGTTGCGTCACTTGCCAGTCAGGATAAGCAAATATGGCTTTCCGGTTCTTGTAGCCGTGTAGGTCCTAGTGACGCAGTGCCTCACCCGCGCAGGGCAGGCTTTTCAGATCTTCTGCCTGTCACAGGGACTTTGTGGAGAACACAGCAGCTCTCCCAAAACACAAATGTCATTGATAATAACAATCATGAGCCTAAAAACCTATAAACCAAAAGAAGTATTATTCCCACTCCTACCCCTATTCCCACCCCAGAGAACCAAGGCGCTAAGAAGGTGTTAGGTTTAACGTCACAAAATAGGAGAGTCTGGAGTAAAACTCAGGACTGGCTTCAAGACTCATGTTCCATTTCTCTCACACAGGCCTGAGTCAACCAAAAAGCACAACAGAACTCAACACAACAAAACACTTTGTTGCTGCTTGAAGGCTACAGATAGCTTTCTAACCCTGCACTGTGGGAGGTGTTTCATCATCCAGTTTTTCAATTCCCCTTGGATTCACTTTTTTTAGATGCCTAGACTGTGACAATGTGAGGTGAGAGACCTCACTTAAGGGTGTACAAATCCTCCGAATATGTTGATACTTATTTTGATGTAATGGGATTTGGTGGGAGCTTTGCTAGGGAAATCCTGGGTTAGCGTGTACTGATGGCAGTCAGGGAGTTTATGTGACAGCTGGAAAAGATATTGCTTAACCATCAGTATCAGGAAGGATTAGGACAACACCTTGGATTTTGTCGTGAGTGGCTGCCCTGTGGAATTAGGGTTCAACGTTCACCCTTACATTCATGAGGTCAGTCTCCTGTCCTTCTGACTTTCCTACTGCCAGTGCCCCGCCCATTCTCCTACTGCTGGGGAAGACACAATTACACATATACAGTTATATTTTCAGAGCACATAGGACTGTGTACTGAAGGCTTTCTTCTGCCTCTCTTTATGGATCCTTTGAAATTTCATTGTCTCATCAGAGGATCGAATTCAGTGAATGCTTTACAATTAGGTTTTTATGGATAAGAGATGGGAGAAGTACCAGTATCACAGTATCCAGTTGCAAATATCATTTATTAATCTGAGAAGGCAGAGGGATTTAGGGCTTTCTGAGTCAAACACTGAAAAGCTGAACATTTTCCGTCTTTAAAAGCTCAGGAACTGGGCCCACAGGCCAGCAGGATCACTTCCTTGCCGTGTAAATTCATGTTTGAGCTGAAGGTCTCTCTCAGTGCAGGAAGAGGCCTTTGTCAAAAGCAGGCTCAGTATGGCAGCTGTCCCAGGCCTGGCCCCATTTCCTTCCCCCCCAACTCCTCCTTTCTCGTGGTGGTTTTCTCGCTCTTTTTCTTGGTATGGGGCTGGGGTCTCTCAGGACTTATCAGGTGCACCCATTCACTGGGCCTCACTGTATGAGATGGGGCTCAGCTGGAGGCAGCAAGTGTAGGGGGAAGAAAGGGCTGATTGAATTTGCTTTGGGACCAGCTCCAAGTCCTGCAAGGCTTGCAAATGTTTAGGGGGTGATTTCCATATCACTGTAAAGTTGCTTGTCTTTCTCCCAAAGGGAAAGGCTGCTGCCAAAAGTGGAGGACTTAAAGCTGGAGGCCGCCCCAAAGACGGGGAAATGAAGAAAGCGCCGTTTCTGGAGCTCCCTGACGTGTGTGTGTGTGCGCGCGAGTGCACGTGTGCTGGTCTTTGGCTCCTTGTTAATTCCCTATAACAGATCACAGTGCCGAGGAGAAGCCAGGGCGTCTCTAGGCATTTGGCCAGCAGCGGGGGCACAGCGTGAGGCCTGGAAGGGAATTCTTGGAAGAAAATGGAATGCTGTAAAGTGGGAATCTTGGGTACTATGGGATGACAGGTGGGGTGGGGTGGCCACGAGTTTGGAGTGACTGTCCATGAAACGAAGCAGTTGAGGAAATTCAGCAGGAGGAGCCTGGATAGGTCTATTTACAGTTGGCTCTGCTGAAATCCCTTTAGGAAGTCACTTGCTGGCTTCGTCCCACATAGTTTCTAGGCTGTGGGTGGAGATCATGATCCTTTTGGAGCTCTCTGGTTCGTAATTCTGTGGAGGAGGAAGATACCAAGATGAATAAGCTGCTGTCCCTGGCTGTGAAGAGCCTGCGGCTGAGCGAGGGAGACAGGTGCAAGGCCTGGAGAAACTGTGGTATCTGCCATGTCTGACTTGGTGGGAGGAAGAACACATGACTTCTGAGGTCCTTTCTAACTCTGAGGTTCTGGGTCTTCACAAAGCCACGTCAGTGAAGTCATTCATTTATTTCTTTGATGATGTAGAAGTTACATGTTAAGTATCTTTAATAAGCCAGGCCCCGGGGCTATACTGAGAAAAAGACTGACATTCCTCTACAGATATGGAACTGAGAATTTTAACAGGTTTTGAGGAGGTGGTTACAAGAGCATTTGGTATAAGGAAGGATCAATATACATGACCCCACACTCAGACGGAGCCTCCTCGGGGGTTAGTGCTCCGGGACAGTTTCTTAGAGCAAGTGACGTTTAATTCATACCTGATGAGGATTGGCTGGGGGAAATGGGACAAGAAGGTCTTTCCTCAGGGACATCTTCAGGGAGCAGAGAGCAGGGTGGCCGGAGAGGGAAAAGCTGGGGAGAAAGTGAAGACAGATTTAGACAGGAAGGGAAACAGAAGCCAATTCCATCTGACTTTGCCCTGGATTATCTGTATCTTCAGAAAGGGGAAGCGATGAAAGCTTTGAGGAGGAAACCATGACTCCATCAGGTCAAAAGTCACTCGTCAGAGAGGTCTTTTCGGACTGCTTCCGTGGAAATTGTGTTTCCCTGATTAAGCAATCTCAAAGTACGCAGAGCTTTTCCTTCAGAACACTTTAGCCGACTTACCGTAAAAATCTTTTTCATGCTTTTTTTTTTAAATGGCCATCTCTCCCCAACACTAATGCAAGGATCACTGCGGCTTTCCTGGCCAGTCTCTGGCCAGTGCTCCTCCCACTGGCTGACCCCTTGTGGAGATGCAGTGGTGATGGCTGAACACGAATTGGGTTGGTGGTGTTTAAGAATTCCTCTACCTGAGTTGGGAATAGCTCTTTCAGAAGACCAGGTGAGAGGGAAACGCAGGTTGAAACAGGTGGGAGGCAGCGGTGACAAATGGAAAGATGCGGCAAAAACGGAGAAGCCCTCAGGGGGTAGAAGCCACAGGATGTTGCTGTAGGGTGGTCGAGAGGAAAGGGAGGGGGATGATGCCCAGGGTTCTGGCTAGTGGATGAATAATGCTGCCGTTTATTGAGAGAAGAGCTCTGGAAGAGGAGCCTCTAAGTGATTGGGGGGTGGAGAAGGTGAGTTCTGATCAGGGCCAGCTGCCCCCATGGCCAGCCTCAGGGTCACATTTGGCTTCTTTCATCTTGCACACCAGCAGTCTCCTCACAAGCTCTATAGCTGTCCCCCCGCCCCCATCCTCTGTACGAGGCTACTTTTCCATCTGGCTTTCCTATGTTCGTTGAGTTTGTTGTCCATGACAAGAATCCGATGTGAGCAATTATCTTTTTTTCAGCTCTTCAGATGGTCACTCAAGAAGTAGTGTGGGAAAGACCACAGGAGACTGATTCAGCCTCATGCACATTCCTTATTTCTGTGCAGGCTTCTGTTCTAATTCCTGCCCACTTAAATTAGGTTGATGGACGGGGTGGGGAGGTATGTATTTTATCCAAACCTTTCTTGAAATCCTGTCCTGCCCACAAACCCCTAAAAGGGATCCTTTTTTATTATACTTTCTCTCAGTCAAAGCGAATTGAATTAGAAGTAGGCATCTGACCCAAGGCCAGCAAACCCTACAGACTTAGCAGGGGATAATCAGATACTCTCAGAAATTTGAGTGGAGACACGGAGATGTGGTCAGTGTAAGTTCTTGAGTTGAAAAGCCAAATAGACCAGGGGCCAGGGTGCTTTGAGGGCCCATGAAAATGTAAGACCCATGGTGGAGAGATGAAATAAGGTAATCAGTTTATAGAAAGTAGACATTTGAGACCAACTGGAGGAAGGGAGAGAGGAGAACACTTTCCAGTTCTTGTGGGGTCCAGCTATCTTCCCTTTCATGGGAAATTCTTTTTCTCCTCACGTGTCAACTGCGACCTTTAGAGAATGAGAATTTTGCCACTGCTCCCTGTAGCAGCAAGCTCAGGACAAAGCTTCTACTTTTTGTCTTTACTTATTTATATTTTTTTAATTTTAAAAGAATTATGGAATGTTGCAGATGTACAGATAAATAAAGAGAATAATAGAGCGAACTCATCAACTAGATTTACCAAATCTTAACATTTTCCCTTTGCCTATATTTCATTGAAGTTCCATATACTTCTCCTCAATCACATTCTTTTCTTTCTCTTTCTTAGAGGTACCACTGCTCAAATTTTGTTTCTTATTAAATATAATTTTCCATGTTTAACATGCCCATTGATGTTATAAAGTATTATTTTTCTTGCCATTCAACTTTATATAGTTGGTTTTATTCTGCAAAAATGCCACAACATTTGTTTTCACTCAACATTATATATTTTAGATTTGTCCATGTTATTAACTGTAGGTTTAACCTTTTCTTTCTTTCTTTCTTTTTTTTTTTTGAGATGGAGTCTCGCTTTGTTGCTCAGGCTGGAATGCAGTGGTGCAATCTTTTTTTTTATTTTTTTTTTTTTTGAGACGGAGTCTCGCTCTGTCGCCCAGGCTGGAGTGCAGTGGCCGGATCTCAGCTCACTGCAAGCTCCGCCTCCCGGGTTCACGCCATTCTCCTGCCTCAGCCTCCCGAGTAGCTGGGACTACAGGCGCCCGCCACCTCGCCCGGCTAGTTTTTTGTATTTTTTTTAGTAGAGACGGGGTTTCACCGTGTTAGCCAGGATGGTCTCGATCTCCTGACCTCGTGATCCGCCCGTCTCGGCCTCCCAAAGTGCTGGGATTACAGGCTTGAGCCACCACGCCCGGCCCAGTGGTGCAATCTTGGCTCACTGCCACCTCCACCTCCTGGGTTCAAGCGATTTTCCTGCCTCAGCCTCCCGAGTGGCTGGGATTACAGGCACACACCACCACGCCCAGCTAATTTTTTTGTACTTTTAGTAGAGATGGGGTTTCACCATGTTGGCCAGGCTGGTCTCAAACTCCTGACCTCATGTGATCTGCCCACCTCAGTCTCCCAAAGTGCTGGGATTACAGACGTGAGCCACCATGCCTGGCCAGTTTAACCTTTTCATTTTCACTGCTGTGGAGTATTCTGTTGCATGAATATGTCACAATTTATCCATTCTTCTGTGGATGGTCTTTTGGATTGTTTTCTGATTTTTTCAGTTACAGAAAGTGTTGCAGTAAATCTTCTCATACATGCCTCCCAAGACACACATGGGGCTTCCCGAGGGAATGCACTTACAACTGCAGGTGCGAGATCTCAAGGCTGTGCACATCTTCAACACAGCTAGATTTGGCTAAATTCCTTTCCAAAGTGGTGGTTCTAATTTTGCCTAGCTGCACATTCCAGTTGCTCCATATTCTGACCAACATTTGGTATCACCAGGCTTTTTAATCTTTGCCAAAGATGGATGTGAAATAGTGGATCACTGTTGCACATTGCATTTCTATGATTAATAGTGGAGTTGGCCATGTTCTCAGACATTTCCCATTTTTGCTTTTTTTCTTATGAATTGCCTCTTGATCCCAGTTGCCAATTTTTCCATGGGTTTTTTTTTTTCCTTTTGCTTCTTGAGTTGGGATTTTAATATATTCTGGATATAAATATTTTGTTAATTGTATGTCTTGCATATGCCTTTTTCTCATATGTGGTTCTTCTCAATTTGTGTGTGACAACTTTCGATGTTCATAGGATTTCCATTGTAATGTGAAGACTTCTTTATGGCTTGTGTTTTTTGTGTCTGATGCAGTCCTTCCTTCCTTACCCTGAGGTCATCTAGTGTCTTGAATTTTTCTCTGAAGGTTTTTAAAGATTTGCTTTTGTATTTAGTTTTAAAATCCATATGGAATATGGGGTGAGGAATATAATTTGTTTTTATCCCACACTTTACCGGGTGCCTTTTATCATCACTCTGTCATATACCAATTTTCATTATATTTTAGGTTCTATCTGTCAGCGCTCCATTTTGTTTTACCCGTTTCTGCAGCAACACCACACTGTCTTGACTATTGCTTCATGATGTCTTAATATTTGATTTAATAATTACTTTCACTTTGTACTTCTTCAAAAGTTTTAGTCAATTTTTGATTTTCTCTCTCTATTGTAGAATTAACTCATAATTCTTGAAGATCTATGCTTGCTTTTGATTGTATTATAAATTATATTTATAGATGAATCGATTTACAAAAACTTAATAAAGTTGAGAATTGAGTTTCATAGTATTATCTTCCCACCTGTGAAAATGACATACCTCTTTCATCTGTGTTTTCTTTAATATGTTTCAGTAAAATTTTATTATGTTAAGCAGAAATGTAATATATATCTTTTGTTATTATTATTCCTCTACACCATTAACATTTTTGTAGTCTTTCGTTATCTTTAAGGATTATTAAATATTTTTAAAATATCCTTGCCGGTATATAGAAACACAATTGATTTTTATAAATTCATTATATCTATGACAAACTTGTTGAACTTTCTTATTGGTTCTGATTGTTTTCTATTCATTAATTTTTTCTCAGGTTTTATTCTTTTTAAAAGTTTTCTTTGGGTGTTACCTTTTTTTTTAATCTTCTTGATACTTAGGTATTTTTTTCAATCTTCATTTTCTGGTAAATGCATTTTAAAGCTATACATTTACCTCTGAATACAACTTTAGCTGTGTGTTACAAGATTTAATACATTGCATTTTTATTGTTCAATTCTAAATATTTTATTAGCAGTGACTTACTGTATTCAAAAGATTATTAAAGAATGCACTGAAACTTCTAACATATGTATGTTTTGACTGTCTTGATTTATCTCTTTATTGCTAGTTTTCATTTAATTACAATTTGTTAAAAATCTGTTTTATAAGATATTTATACTTTAAAATTTTCAGAAATGTTCTCTGTGCTACTTCAAGTTCTATTTTTATGAAAGTTTCCTCTATGTTCTTTGTTGGCACAGCACTCTATATTTGTGTCTATTTGCTCAAACTTGCTTACTTTGTTGTTTGAATCTTCTGTAATGTCTTTTCAAAAAACAGTCTTATTTAGGCATAGTTGATATGCAAAAACCTCCTGCACATGTTTAATCTACACAATTTGATGACTTTGAACTTATTATGCATACATGCAAGATAGCATCACTGAATCAAGGTTGTAATATATCAATTACTTCCCCCAGTTTCCTTGTGTTCCTTTGGGTGCGTGTGTGGGGGTTGAAGGAGTCAAGAGCAGTTAACATTGTGGACTGGGTGTTAGGTGTCAGTTTCACCAGATGAAGAGATCCCTAGAGACCTGTTAAAGCCCTCCTTTGGGTGCGTCTTGTTTTAAAAGCTAAAAACAGCTTAAAACCCAGCTAAATAAAAAAACTAAAAAGCTAAAAACAGATCTACTCTCTAAACAAATTTTTAAGTGCTCAATACTGTATTGTTAATTGTAAGTGCTATGCTGTACAGAAGATTTCTAGAACTTATTTACTTTGTATATTTAGTATTCCTTTTGCATAACCAAAACTTTATAACTATTGAGTAACACCTTTTCATTTCCACCTCCCTCCAGCCCCTGGTGACACCATTCTGTTCTCTGCTTCTATGTTTGACTATTTTAGATATCTCATATAAATAAAATCGTGCAGTTTTGTCCTTCTATGACTGGCTTAGTTTATGTAGCATAATTTTCTCTAGGTTCATCCATGTTGTCACAAATTGTAGGATTTCCTTCTTTTTTAAGACTGAATAATATTTCTTTGTATGTTTATACTTAATATCTTTATAAATTTAATTTACTTTATTTACTCATTTGGGAAACAAACATCCTAAAATCTCCAAGTAGAATTGTAAAGTTGTCATTTCCTACGTGCAAATTTGTTGGTTTAAAAATATTTTGAGGCTCAATTATTATTTGCATCAAACAGCAGACTTGTTACGACATCCTGGTGAATTGTTTTGCTGATCACTATTCTGTGGCCCACTGTGGTAGACTCTGCATCATTGTTAAAATATTTATTCCCTGTGCTAAGGGAAGGTTGTATTTCCCTTCTCCTTGACATAAGTGTTAGTTGTGTGACTTGGTTTGGCAAGTGACATCTGAGTAGAAGTGAGAAGCATCACTTTCTTTTTTTTTTTTTTTTTGAGACGGAGTCTCGCGCTGTCGCCCAGGCTGGAGTGCAGTGGCCGGATCTCAGCTCACTGCAAGCTCCACCTCCCGGGTTTACGCCATTCTCCTGCCTCAGCCTCCCGAGTAGCTGGGACTACAGGCGCCCGCCACCTCGCCCGGCTAGTTTTTTGTATTTTTAGTAGAGACGGGGTTTCACCGTGTTAGCCAGGATGGTCTCGATCTCCTGACCTTGTGATCCGCCCATCTCGGCCTCCCAAAGTGCTGGGATTACAGGCTTGAGCCACCGCGCCCGGCCAGAAGCATCACTTTCAAACAGAAGACTTAAGAACCAGAAGTTGCTTCATAATATCTTTTTATTTCTTCTTCCATGAGACAGTTTTTGTTTTAGAGAGAGATGAACCCATCAGCTCAGGTCCAAGGGTCAAGGTACGGTAAAGCAGAGCTTCCCCTCTCTGAGACAGGTGTGTTGCATGAGTAAGAAGCAAGTCACTGAGATCCTCTGGGTTGTTTGTTATTGCAGCCTAACCTAACCGATCATGACTAATATTTCCAATTCATTCCTACTAATGCCTTTGCCTTAAGGTCAGTTTTGTTTATCAGTATTATAGCAGCTCCATTTTTCTTTGAAGTAGTATTTGCCTGGTATATCCTTTTCAATCTTGTTCCTTTCAGTTTCCCTTCAATTTCTGTGTGTCTCCCGTAAACCACATTTAGCTATATTTTGTTAATGTTTTTTATTCCATTCTGGGATGCCCTTTCCATTTAAATTTATTGTTTTTACCAGTGTATTTCATCTGTCTTATTTTGTGATTTCTATTTATTATTCTTTTACTTTTGCCTTTTTCCTCCCATCATCTACAAATGGGTGTAGTGGGACAAATAGCCTTCAAAAAGATATGTCGTCTTCCTAATCTTCTGAATCTGTGAATCTTGCTTTATTTGGCAAAAGAACGTGATTGAGGATCTTGAGAGGAGAAGCTTGCTGTGTATAATCCAGGTGGACCTCATGTGCAATGACGCGTATCCTTACAAGAGGGGCACACACAAGAGGAGGTGGCTCTGTGACTGTGGAGTGGAGACTGGAATGAGGTAGGCCCGAGTCAGAGGATGCTGAGACTGCAGAGCGGAGACTGGAATGAGGTAGGCTCAAGTCAAAGAATGCTGACAGCCACCAAAGCTGCGAGAGACGAAGAACAGGTTCTCCCTTCGAGCCTCCTGAGAAAAGTGTAACCCTACCAATACCTTGATGTCGAACTTCTGGCCTCCAGAGATGTGAGAGAATTGGCTTCTGTTGTTTTAAGCTACACAGTTTGTGGTTATTTGTCAGAGCAGCCCCAGGAAACGAACACAACTAGCAATAATAGTGTTCTTATCCCACAGGGTTATCGTGAGGATTAAATGAGATAATGCAAGAAAGGGGTTATCAGGGCCTGGCCTGCATTAAGTGCTCAGTAGTTGTTAGCTGTAATTCTATTTATTATTTTCTGTTAGCTATTATTCTATTTATTATTATTATTATTATTATTATTATAGTTGTTAGCTGTTATTCTATTTACTATTATGAGTAAAAATAGGTTTCAGGTTCAGTTCTGTAGAAGAGCCTGAGACGGAGATTTTTATGCAAGGTATTTATTGAGGGGGTAAAACCTATAAGAGAATGAAGGAAGCAAGATAAGGAATATAGTAGGAAGGAATGATATTCGGCTTCCCCAGCACCAAATCTGTGTTAGCCAGGGTTCTCCAGAGACAGATCCAATAGGATATGTGTATATGTGTGGGCAGACAGATAGATGAAAGACAGAGAGAGAGAGGTAGAGAGAGAAACTGAGAGAGAGAAAGAGAGAGAGAGAAATTGAGAGAGAGAGAGAGAGAGAGAGAAAGGAAAGTGGATTTATTAGGGAATTGGCTCACATGATTATGGTGGCTGAGAAGGTCCATGACAGGTCATCATCTGCAGGCTGGAGACTCTAGGTTGGCTCAGTCCAAGTCTGAAGGCCTCAGAGCCAGGGCAGCTGATGGCGTAACTCAGTTCGAGGCCGAAAGCACTAGGATCCTGGGGGCCACTGGTGACATGAGTTCTGGAGTCCAGAAACCAGTGCATTGGAGTTCTGATGTCCAAGGCAGCAGAAGAAAAGTCTGTTCCAGCTCCCAGAGAGTGAGAGAGCAGTTCACCTTCTGTGGTTGTTCTCTCTGGGCCCCCAGCTGATTGGATGGTACCTGCCAGCATTGAGGGCAGAGGATCCCCCCAATCCACCTAGACTCACACTCCAGTCTCCTCTGGAAACACCTCAAGATGCACCCAAAGGAGGGCTTTGCCAGGTCTCTAGGGATTCCTTCATCTGGTCCTAGTGACAGCTAACATCCAGCCCACACGTCCACCCCTTGACAACCTGGCACCCACACACACCTTCTCAAACCTTTCTTAATTCCCAAGTAAGACGATAGCAAGGGAGTAGTGCCACCTAACATGGTGAAACTATTCTTCATACAACTGGAAATGCACCACTCTTTTCCCCAGAATTCAACTTTCAGGATTTCAACATTTGGGATTTTAATCTTTTGGGATTGTGATTTTCGGGATTTTAGATTTGGGGATGTTGCTCCTTCAGGATTTCAACATTTGAGACTATGCCATTTTGGATTGTGTCTTTTGGGATTATGATCGTCACCACAAGACAGGGCAAGGGGAGAGCCTGGCGCTTAGCTGTGAGGCCAAAGCTGGGGTCCAGCCTTGGCATGACCCAGTGGGGGTCTCTGAGCACAGCCAGCTTTGACCCACCTCAGGCAACAGAGTCAAGCTTTTCCACTCTTGTATCGTTTAGTCATTGTGTGGGGCAGTAGGGGATGGGGTGACAGACTGTGGGGTAACATGACCCCTTGTCTTTCCAGTGAGGCGGGTTATGGTCAGCACCGGCTGGCAGCCTTGCTGGTGAATGGCACTAGAATGAATGGCACTACACCTTGGAGTCCACCTTGCAGGCAGCCAGTTCTGGCTTAGTAAGTTCATGGAGCTCATTAAGTCCCATCAGTAGCTCCTCCTTTCTATGTGCAGGGAGGCTGTCCCCTGCAAGGCCTCAAGTCCACAACTATTTCATTGCCCTCCTTCTGTGCTGCTCTTCTTGAATTCCCTGTTTCTGTTAGTGGGCACCACTATTCCCCCAGTGGTCCAGGCTGGAAGAATCAGAGTCACCTTAGCTTCCTTCTCTGACCTCATCTGCCTGATCTAGTCCACTGTGTGCAAACTTCCTCACCTGTCACCCCTTCTCCTTGCTGCCAGACATGGCCTAGCCTCTCGTTTCTGCTCTCCCGTCCTGTTGGCAATAGGTTCTACCGGGTCCCCCTGCCCCCTTCTCCTCTTTTCAGTTTTCACCTTCTCTCACCCCCCTTTCAATCTATCAGCAAAACCTTTCGGCTCCCTTTCAAGATAGCCCCAAACTGGCCAGCGCCCTGGGCCTCCGGGGACTTTGCCTCTCAGAGGCTGGACAGCAGCAGTGGGCCCACTTGCGCTCCCCTAGGATTCTTCACCTTAGCCTGACTGATCAGTCATTTCAGCACTCTGCCTTACTTGGAAATCTCTAGGAACCGCTTAGTGCATTTACAATGAAATCCAAACTATTTTCCCTGGC
The DNA here is from genome assembly GCF_003255815.1 of Theropithecus gelada. Classification (NCBI taxonomy): domain Eukaryota; kingdom Metazoa; phylum Chordata; class Mammalia; order Primates; family Cercopithecidae; genus Theropithecus; species Theropithecus gelada. The sequence goes on along the minus strand of NC_037682.1, from coordinate 124,926,442 downwards.
CCTCGAATTCCTAAGAGGTCTGGCCCTGCCAACTTCTCTGACATCACTCTCTCTCTGGTCCTCTCTCTCACACTACTCTATCGCGCTGAAGCCTTGCCTTTGCTCACCTGTCACTCCATGTCCGGATCCCTTCCTATGCCCTTGCCTGGAAGGTTCCCCCAGGTCTCTGCATGGCTTGCCTCCTCGTAGAGTACAGGTCTTCACTCTAATATGTCTTGCCCAGAGAAGCCTTCTCTGACCCTTCAACTTAAAACCATTCTCCCCTAATTTCTATCACTCTCTCTTGCTTGATAGGTTTTCCTTTACGACACATCACTATCTGAAATTATCTTGTTTATTAATTTTTTTGTTTATTGTTGTCTCTTCCCTTAGAGTAAAAATATCATGAGGTCAGAGATTTCAGCTTGTATCCCCAGCAGCTTGAACTGTGCTTGGGTTACATACTGGGCTTTTAGTGGATAATGAAGGAGTAAATGGATAGTGTTGCCGAACTGACCTCCCGAGAGTGAAGCTTTGAGAGCGTCTGATCCGAAAAAAGGCTTTTCATTGTCCTTCAAGATCCTTCAAAATCTGGCCCAAACTTTCTTTATATTCTTATCTTGCTTACACTCCTTCCTATCACTTGTAATCTATCTAAAGTGGGCTTTATTTTGTTTTCCACTTTCTCATTGCTCTTTCTCACCTTGGGATTCTGTTCACATCAGTTTCTCTAACCAGCAAGCCATTCCCCTCGCATCCTCAGTTCCTCTTAAAATAACGCGTAGCCCATCATCTCCTCTTCTGTAAGGGGGCCGCCTTTGCACATTCCCTTGCCTGGAGAAGCCCTTTTTTTACTCTGAATTTCCACGAGACTTGCACTCTTTTAGGCTGTAACTTGCAGCATTGTACCTAGTAATGGTAGAGTCATTCACCGTATCCTCAGTATCTAGCACCTGCCTCATTGTAGGCACACGACACGTATTTGTGAAATGGATGAATATTATAGTTTTGTTATCTTTTTACACTGTAAATGTCGTGGAAGGGTCTATTTTACTTATCTATGTAACCTCCCACAGCATCTAGCGTGCTTGTGGAATGAGGGAATGAATGAAAGCTATTATTCCCCACTCCAGGTGTAGTTCAACTCAAATAATGAATGAATCTCCCAATTGTCTGGGCCATCTTTTGACATTCCGCCTCCCTTTGGGCACATTGTTTTGTTTACATCCCTATGATTGCTGTGTTCAGAATAGCAATACTAACAACTGATGATTGTGGTATGCGGAATTCTAAGACCATCTGCCAAGATTCCTAGCCGTTGGCATAACCATGTTTTCCCCACTATTTAAAACATTAATCTAGGTATTTCTGTGCAAGGGATTTGCAGATATGTTTAAGGTATTGAATCAATTAACTTTAAGGTAGGGAGATTATTCCGGTGGGCTGGACCTAACCACTTGAGCCCTATAAAAGGAGAGAATTTTCTTTGCTCACCAAAAAAGTCAGAGACTTGAAGCATTAAGGAATTGGATGCACAAGTATTTCTCTGTTGCTAACTCTGAAGATGCAGGGGACCATGTGATAAGGGATGTGGGTGGCCTGTAGGCCCTGAGGGTGACCCCCACATGACAGCTAGCAAGGAAATGAGGACCACAGTCATACAACTGCAGAAAACTCAATTCTGCCACAGATGGGAACCATACCTGAGGCAACGCCTGAATTTCAGTCTGGTCAGATCCTGAGTGGAGAACCCAGCCATGCCATGCCCAGACTTCTCACCTACTAAAACTTTGTGATAATAAATCTATGTTGCTTTCAGTTGCTAAGTGTGGCAATTTTTATGACACAACCATAGGAAATTGATACAGTGATGAGGACAAAGGCATAGAGAAACAACCTTCGAGAAGGACCTGAGGAAAGAAAGGGCAACAGCTGTCCCCAGGTTTTGCATCTCTGTCTTATGACTCTGATTCTTCAGCTCCGAGCTCCACAACATCTAACAACTACAGGTCTTGATTCTGTCCCTGGTCACTCAGGCACCCTCTAAGAAAGAGGATTGGGACATGATTAATGAATGAATGTCTTCTTTTTTGTCTGGCTTTTCCTTTTAGGCTTAGAATAGAGGCACATGCTCTTTTGCCACTGATCCCCCCTCTAATAAGCGTACCGACCTGAAACAATTGACCTTAAAAAATAAAAATAAGTAACCAGCCCCCAGAGCCCTTGCAGGCAGCATTAGCATTCTTCAGTCTCCCTGGGTTGTGTCCTGGGAGTCTCGGAGAAATGAATCTTATTATTAGTCTGATGCCAGTGACTGCTCCTGACAGCTCCCTCCTCCCTCCTGCAGCTGCCGAGCCCGCACAGGTGTCATGAAGCTGATGGCTCTTCTGGCATGGGAGGGGGCGGGGGAAGGTGCATTGAGCCATCAGCTCCAAGCCCAGCGCAGGCTCCTAGGAAGCTTGACTCCCACTGGGGGCTTCCACATGTCAGAGGAGCCCCCAGATCTGTATCCCCTAGACTTTCTCAGGCAGATTTCCCTGGTAGAGTATAAGATAGGTCACTCAGAGGTCTTCAGCACCCCACCTTTTAGTCCTGAGATCTATCCTCCACACAGAGGCATGATAGAGTGATGCGTTTATTTTTTTAAATTGTGAACACGTGTGTAAACATAATCATGAAACAAACATTGTTAGCACCTCGGAAGGTCTCTCATTTTTCCCTTTCCAAACACAATCTCTTCCTCCTCACAGAGAGAGAAAATCACTATGCTGAAGTTCATGAAAATGACTTCCTTGCCTCTAAAAAAAACCTCGTTTTCATACCTGTGTATGCATCTCTAAGTGGGGATAGTCTTACTCTGCCTGTTTACAAACTTTATGGAAATGGAATGTGTGCCCTCTTTTGTATCTTGCTTGTCAACATTATATTTTTGAGATCTATCGTGTTATATTTTAGCTATAGTTTGCCCATTTTCATTGCTAATATTCCATTTTCTGAAGATACCACAATTTATTTATTCTTATCATGATAGTCATTTAATTTAGGTTGTTTTTAGCATTCGACTATTTAAGCTGCACTGCCATGTACATTCCGGTACACGTGCACCTATTTACACAGGCAGTGGTTTATCCAGGCCACGTGCAAGAGCATGGCGGTGTGTGGGTGTGGTGTGTATGTATCTCCAACCTTATGGAGTCACCCTGCTTTCCAAATTGAATTCAAATGCATCCCCCCAAACAGCGGATTTAATTTTCTGATTCTCTACATTTTTGCCAGCCACAGGTATATTAGTTTTCTATTGCTGTATAGCAAATTGCCACAGGCTTTATGGCTTTAAACAACTTAGATGTATCACCTTACTGTTTGCCTGGGCCACAGTCTGGGCACAATTTAATGGGGTCCTTTCTTCAGGGTCTCCCCAGGCTGCACTCAAGGTATCAGCCTGGGCTGGGGTTTCATTTGAGTCTCAGGATTCTGTTTCCCCTGGCTGTTGGCAGAATTCAATTCCTTGCAGCTGTAAGACGCATGGACACTGCATCAGCAAGGCCAAGAGGAGCATGTGCCTCTCTGACGTTTTGCCACCTTCTAAAGGCCCCTTTGATTAGGTCAGGCCTACTTGGCATAAACTCTTTTTTGATTAAAAGTTGATGGATTGTTAATCTAATCACAGAACTGCTATCCTGTTCACAGGTTCTGCCCATGGTCAAGGGGAGGGGATTGCACAGGACCTGTACATCACGGGGTGGGAATCCTGGAGACCTTAGAATTTTGCCGGCCACACTTGGTATTCTCAGATTGTTTAACTGTCAGCTACTGGATCATGTAAATTTTTGAATATTTGAATGTAAGCAATTTTTCATGTTTATTGATGACTTGCATTTCTCGAGGTGTTTATTTCATACGCTTTGCAGATATTTCTCTAACCTGATTGAGCAATATTCTTCAGTAATAAAATGGTATCACAGATAACACTTATTGGGTGCTTATCCTTTGTCAGCCATTTACATGCATTACCTCCTTTAATATACTTAAAACACTCTGAGTAGGTTCTATTGATTTCTCCATTTCATAGATGAGGAAATTGAAGTTCCAAGGAGTTAGGCAACCTAACAAGGGCATGTGGTAGGGATGTCACCGGTTTGATCTTTGGACCAGCTCCGTCTGACTTCAGAGCCCATCCTCTTAAACTCTAAAGGAACCTAGCATGCTGATTCAAGGGATAAGGGGATTTGCTCCCTGCCATGATAGTCAGGCAAATGGTCTCTTATTTCTTTTATGATACAAATATTGCTCATATGAGTGAAAGACTGACCCTTTATGTTTTCTATGCTGCTATTACATGGATCTTCTCCAGGCTTCAAGTGCACATGTCTGACCCTACCCAAATCCTATGGGGCAAACTGGTACTCTGGCATCTAAATCCCCTCTCAGTCTGACCTCAAATTCCTTTCCCAGCCTCATTTCCCCAAACCCTCTTCCCTGGCCCTTGGAAATCACCAGAGTATACACAGCCCTGTGCTGTACTCACCTTTGCCCCTAATTGGGAGCTCTAGGCCCCTGCTGTCCTCCCCATCCCCCGCCATTCTACTAATCTCTCAAGGCCCACTTCAATTTATATCTTGTGAATCAGTCACCTCTTAACCTCTCCCCCCTACAGAGATCTTTCCCTCCATCTTATGAGTTCTCATAGCTTTTATAATTTTTACCCTTTGACACCTGGTCAGATCTGTCTTGATAATACTATTTAATTTTTTATGTGTCTCAATAAAATCACTTATTCATTACTGATTAGTTATCTCTTGAATGATTTTCTGTCCTTATTTTACTTGAACTTTCCATAGCATCTTATCCTGGGAAATGAGGACTCATTCTGGAAATTTACTTCTCTATTGGTTTCTAGGACATCTTTTTCTCCTCATTTTCTTCCTACTTTGGACAGTCCTCTTTGTCCATGTCCTAAATGGTTGTTCTTTGGGATTCTGTCTGTGGCCATTTTCCTGGCTACTTCTCTGTGTCATAGCCCTGCTGCACTGCCATCCCATTGGACTCCATCTCCCACTGGACTCCCTGAGGTCAAGCACAGCGTCGGTCTTTATTGCATCCCTGGGGCCCAACCCGGACACCTGCAGAGCAGGTACCTTGCTTTATGCGGTTCATGAGTTTGCACAGTCTCTCTGATACTGCAGTGCATGTGGCAGGTGGTGCTTGTGGACGGCTGAGGTGGGACTCATGGTGAACGGATGCGGACAGAGGTACAATTCCTTCACATGGACATCCCCTTGGGAATTCCTCCTTTTTCCAGGGAGATTTATTTTATTTTTCCAATAATGATCCCAGAGCTCATCCAGGCCTGAGGGACTTGAAAACCCTGACCAGAGCCCCTGGACCCCCCAGTCTCTGACTATAGGCTGAGGGTAGGGCGGTGTAAGCAGTTTGTCTCCCGTACCCTGCACAGCTTGCACACTTACTGCCTTTCTCTGAGTCCTGGGGGCCTCGTTGCCTGGATCTCCACCCCCGACCCTGCTAACTTCCCTCAGAAGAAAGTAAAGGTTAACTGAGATCACGCAGCCAGGTGGATGCCTGGATTCACTTTCCCTGGGGCTAATTATGGAGCTATATTAGATAAAAGTCAACATATGTTGTAAAAGGCACTGTGTATCATTGCTTGACAGTTTCTAACAATGTGCTCATGTAACAGCTGTCAAAGGCAGTGCTAGAAAATGAGTAATATGTTGATTTATGTATATCAGATCTGTCCTCACGCTCTGTGATGGAGCGGACCAGGCAGGCTCAGCTCTGTGGGTGGAGACTGCAGGAGGGGTGGCCAAGCAAGGAAGGAAATTCCCTTAGCTTCAGAAGTGCCTGGAAGGGATGGCTGAAGCCTGAAGCAGCTGCCACTTGCTGAGGTCCTTTGCAGTAAAATTGCCTAGGGGACACCTGTTCCCTTTTTACAATAGAGAGAAAAGTAAAATTCATCTCCTCAGGAGCGGGGGCTGCTAAGGTAACCTCCTGTGCTGTCCTTGGCCTCTGGATGGGGCATAGGGTCACACCACGGAGGAACAGCCTACCCCATTTTACATGGTGTTTTTGAAAGGGAGTTTCTCTTAAAGTAACTGCTTTGAATTTTCTTTATAGTTAGGGCATTTAAAACAATTAATTAATTTAAAATATGTTTAATTGACAAAGATTGTATATATGTACAACATAATGATTTGATATATGAATACATGGTGTCCTGATTACCATAACCAAGTTAATTGACATATCCATCACCACCCTTGCTGAGTTCCAGCAGCTGTTTATCTCGTGACTGAAGGTTTGTACCCTTTGACCAAAATCTTCCCATTTCCCCTACGCCCGCAGCCATTGATAGCCACCATTCTACTCTCTGTTTCTATGAGTTTGACTTTTTAAGATTCTATGTGTGGTTGGGCATGGTGGCTCATGCCTGCAATCCTAGCACTTTGGGAGGCCGAGGCGGGTGGATCACCTGACGTCAGGAGTTCCAAACCAGCCTGGCCAACATGGTGAAACTCCGTCTCTACCAAAAATACAAAAAAATTAGCAGGGCGTGATGGTAGGCACCTGTAATCCCAGCTACTCAGGAGGCTGAGGCAGGAGAATCGCTTAAACTCAGGAGGCAGAGGTTGCAGTGAGTGGAGATTGTGCCGCTGCGCTCCAGCCTCGGTGACAGAGCAAGACTCCATCTCAAAAAACAAACAAAACAAAAGAAAAAAAATACAAGATTCTACGTGTAAATGAGATAATATACACTTTCTTTCTCGGGCTTATTTCACTTAGCATGATGTCATCTAGATTCAACCCCATTATTGAAAATGACAGGATTTCCTTCTTTTTATGACCAAATGGTATTCAATTATGCATAGATATCACATTTTATTTATCCATCCATATGGCGATGGACACTTAGGTTGTTCCCATATTATCTTGGTGGTTGTGAGTGGTGCTGGAATGAACATGGGAGGGCAGGTATCTCTTCAACACACTGATTTCATTTCCTTTGGGTATAGACCCAGCGATGGTATTGCTGGTTCGCATGGTAGTTCTACTTTTAACCTTTTGAGGACCCTCCGTGCAGTGTTCCTTAATGGCTGTACCCACCAACAGTGTGCCACGACTTTCTTTTCTTGAGCTGCTTGCCACTGCTGATCTTTCTTCTTTTTGATAAGAGCTGTTCTCACGGGTATGAGGTGATATTTCATTGTGGGTTTTTATTTTTTTTTTGGACAGCGTCTCACTTTGTCCCCCAGGCTAGAGTACGGTGGTGTGGTCTCAGCTCACTGCAACCTCACCTCAGTTTCAGCAATTTTCATGTCTCAGCCTCCTGAGTAGCTGGGATTACAGGCACACACCACCACACCCAGCTAGTTTTTATATTTTTAGTAGAGATGAGGAGGTTTCACCATGTTGGCCAGGCTCATCTCTATCTCTGGCCTCCATCTGCCTTGTGTTGGGATTACAAGCATGAACCACCACACCCAACCCCATTATGGCTTTTTAATGAACAAACTCATTTTTTAAAATTTGTTTTGTATTTTTTCCCCAAATTATATTAAAAGAGGAAGTTAAACAAGTTTACTCTTGCATTTAAAAATCTCTCTGTTTTCTGTGTGTTTCTCTTGGGGCCATGCAAAGGGACTACTGGTCTCAGAGGATCTGATTATTACGTAGAAAGTCACTTTGGTGTTGCTGTTGGAACCCCCACTGCATTCCAAATGTATCATGGGCTCCTCTCTTTGTCCTCATTTTTTTTTGCCTTTCCTATACCACAAGCTCAGTTATAGCTTCCCCCTCTTTAAATGGTAGGAAGTGACTTAGTAAGAGCATTAGGCTTGAAGCACAAAGCCAGCCCCTGAATACTAATGGAAAATTAAAACTCTTAAATAGTTACCACTAAACTTGTAGTTCAGTGGAGTCTTTCACTAAAAACCAAAACAAATAGTTCTGCTTCCTTGTCGATGTTTTTACTGGGACAAAAACAGAAACTCCCCTGGCACTTCCATAGCCTCCAGCACGGCGCCTCTGCGGGCGAGACGGGAGGGATCGCGGAGCGCACCTGGCTTTGTCTAAGGTGGGACTTGTGGTTGGTGAAGTAGCCTGGAGGGCTCTTAGTGGTGGGCCAGAGGGGAGAGCAAGCCTCCTTTCCCCTCCTGAGGCTTGTCTGTTCTCCGTCTGGTTGTGGCACCGATTGTGTGGATGCGGATGTGCTCTGGTTCCTCTGTTTACACATTCTGCTGCCACCATGCTGGCCACATGCACCATGGAGGATGTCAGATGTCCCCCACTGCCATCCCATACCCAGGCCCTGGATGGTGCACCATGAGGCATGTCTGTGTTAGGCAAATGCTCCTCTGACTCTATATCTGCTGACCTCCCAGGAGGCTTCCGGGTCATAACCAGGTATAACCAGACTCCCACCACTGAATCGATTTCTGGCAATCTAGGTAATGGAGAAAGCCACTTGCAGGTTCCCACTCTCATCACTAAGACACTGTGGGGACAGTTGGTTGTGTAACCAGTCAATGAAAGCTTTATGGGCACTGCACATTCATTAGCGAATCTTCAAAAAGAAGATTCACAACACACCAAGGGTAGTTAATGTAGCCGATTCAAAATTTTAATCTGCAAAAGCAGGTGTGGTCTGTCCAGAATAAGTGAGGAAGCGAACAGCAGTGAGCTAGCTGCTGCAGGGGCCACCTGAGCTTTCAGCCAGTGACCCGTATCTTTTCTTGGAGGGTGCATCCTTTGGGACGTCTGCATCTCTATTAACCCGACTACCAACAATGAGTAGAGAACTTGATTTATAGGTGGTGCGAAGACCATCTTAGCTGAAGAAATTTCAAGAGCAGTTGTGAAGAATTTATTGGGGCAGTCATGTAAAAATGTGTCTTTCTTTATTAGTGATCAGAAAAACATTTTAGATAAAAAGGTTCTATTACTTTAAGACAGAAAGGTAGTGTGGAGTAGTGAGAAGAACACAGAATTCAGACGCAAAGAGTTAAGGGTATTGGTTTATTAGCTGTGTGATCCTGAGCAAGTTAATCAGCATCTCAGAGGCTGAGCTTTTTTTCATGTGTAAAATGGAATAATCATAGCAGCTTTATGAAATTGTGGTAAAAATTAGATAATAAATATAAAAGTACTCTTTAAACTTAGTATACATTTATATTTGCTGTATTTCCTCACTTGTAAGACATATTCCCCCCCATGTTTTAACATTTCTAAAATCAATATGTTTCTTATAATTGATATGTATATTCAATGTGGTGGTTCTTTCCTTTCCCCCTGGAGAGTTATTAAATTGATGGCATGTCTTGCAATCAATGGCTTCTTAGAGACATAAAAATATGGTAGCTCAATAAAATGAAAATAGTTTTATCTGGCTCTGGAGGTCAGATTTATTATTTTTCATTCGGGTGTTTAGAGTCATCTATTCATGTGGCATAGCTCCCATTTATTAAGTGCATTTCACTGTTTGCAACAAAACAGTACCTAATGCACATGGTTTTTTACAGAATTCCCATTTCCTCTTAATTATATTTGGTTTTGTAGTTGGAACAACACTGGTTTGTCAACATTACTGATTGGTGAGTTAAGGGATGGCGATGGTGGGGAACTGTATGTGTAGCAGAGGTGCCTCAGGATGGCGCTGGTGGGGAACTGTATGTGTAGCAGAGGTGCCTCAGGGACACAATCTCGCCATCATTACTGGGGAGGGAGGTCAGGGACAGACCCTTACCTGCTGGGTGCACCATCAACCCCAGTCCAGCACTTGCTTGACAAACTCTTAGAGACTCCAAAGAAAAAGCCCTATAAAGTGGAAAGTTTTATTGTTATTAAAAGATAAGATTACTTAGACACCAAAATGCAGTTTTCTTTCTTCTAGATTGATTTTTATTAACTTGAATGAAGACTCTTCTTTATACCTGATTGTGCCATTTTATTTTCAAATACACACACACTGTATTGACAATCTTATTCCCTCATTGAATTTTCTGCAGGTTTTTGTTGTCTTTTATGAGGCTATTCCAGTGAGGGAAAAAGTTAAATGGAATTTATCGCAATATATTTACCTGGCTAGGTTGTAACTATTTCTAAAATAAATAAAACTTTTAAGACAATAGAACTGAAAAAGTGCAGCTATCCATTGAAGGCTTCTCACCTCCCCTTGGGAGGAATAAAAATGCATCCCACTTACCGCATAGCTTTTTCTAGGGCCCCTTTTGTTTTTCCCAAATAACCATTGTCTAAATAGAGTGGCTTGTATGAGATTGTACACCCTGTGGGTGGTCCTATAAATATTCACTAGTAAAATGTACGTAAGGCACTGATCCATAGGTTTTTTTTTTTTATTCAAAGATATCGTTTCACTGGTAAAAGTTCAATTTTGATCTACTGGCTAGAGTCAATGCAGGCTGAAATCATGAACCTGAATTCTACCTCCTCCCATCCTTTCTGAACCTGAAAAAAATATTAACAACTTTGGCCCAAACTGAAGCTGGGAAGACATGAAAATGAAGCAATAAATGCTGTTAGATGCCAAGTTCAGAATTCATCTGCTCCTGTTGAAGGCCTCGTGGTGTTTGCAATGCAAATCTCAGAGTCATGCCTTAATCATTACCGCAGGGAGACAATTAGGGTTAAAATATAGATTTCTAGATAACGAGAGCAAATAATAAAGAAATAAATACACAACACAAAAAGAGCTAATGTGCCTCGTTTATAGCAATACTTTCCTCAAGGAGGCTTGAAGGGATTTCTAGCTGGAGGATGGGCTTCCTGGATGTGAAAGAGACTCCAGGTTTTACGAAGGGAAGATGTGGATGGCCTCCCAGGACCTCGAGTTCAAGTTGAGGGCCCCTACAATCAAGGCAACTGAGTAGTTTTACATTTTATATTTTATACTCTGGAGGTTAAAAACACAGGCTCTCAAATCAGGCCCATGTTGAACTCTCAGCTCAGCCAATTAAAGCTCTATGACCTTGGGCAAATCACCAACCTTCTTTAAGAACTGAGACTTTAAGTTTCCTCGTCCAAAGGGCTATCATTCTCGTTGGTGTGTTACAAGGACTAAATGAGATGATATGTATAAAACACTTAATGAAACGATCAATCTTACCTGTCATTATTATAAAAATTACTGGCCGAACCAATCACGAGTTTATTTTCTTCTGAGAGACAACTTAGTGGAAGCCAGGCTTGCTGGCTGTTCTTCCTTTAGCCCTCCTCCCTGCTCAGAACGTTGTGTGATAGCTTGCTGCAGTCATGACTGTGTGTTTCGTGGGAGAAGGTGGACGGCTACGTCTGGGAGAGCATGGGAAGCTCCCCTCTGCCCCTGCTGTGGTGATGACAGACTCCTTAGGGGGTCCTCCATCAGTCAGTCCCCTCAGAGAGAGCATTTTCCAGGGGCTGCAGCGCGCGCAGCGTCATCGCTGGACCAGAATAATTCAGGAGCACGAGCTCTGGCCCTGGCAGGCCCCAGCCCACCCTGCAGTGGTGCTTTCGCCACCACGTCCTGCCTCCCTGGGCTTCAGCTTTGCTCCTGGCTTGCAGGAGCTGTGCCGGGCAGGTGGCTCTCAACTCTGGCTGTGCGTTACAGTCTCCACCTCAGCCCAACTCAGTCGGAATCTCTAGGGTGGGGTCTGGGGCTTCTCAAAAGCCTCCCAGGTAATTTTTTTCAATGTGCAGCTAGAACCGAGAGTCTCCAGACTAGCTCAGTGGTTCCCCAGCTGCGCTTGTCCGCAGCCGGGACAGCTGATGCCCAGGGCTCTGAGGCCTCACTTTAAACTGGGCTGCTGCTTTGGAGAGGATACTGGTTTTCTGCTCAAGATTTTATGACAAGAAAGAGTTCTGCTGCTACAAAACACATCGAAAGCTTTGAAAATTGTTGGACTCAATTGTGTCTGCTGCTATTTGGCGTTAATCTCATGATCTGAAACCTGATTTATTCTGGAAATTACTATTTCTTTTCATTTCTCATCATGGAGTCTAATAAATCCCCTTATATTTTAAGGGTTATCTTGAACATACCCCCGTAATAATAACAATGTAATGAAGTTTTGTTTTAATCACTATTAAAAGCATCAATATAATATGTTAACATTTAAAAATAAAAAGTCATATCCTGCTCTATGAATACGTCAGTAATTTACATAGACTGAATAAAAATTTGGAATTTATAACAGATGTCCTGTTATTTTCAGATGCCAACTGGAAATAAGGTTGTATTTACATATAAGCTATATATCCATATTTAAGTGAATATAAGTTACTTATCTTGTACTTTCAGCATCTGTGCATCTATTCATGTGTATATTCATTCACTTTTTTGCTTCAAGAATTACTCCCTATTGGAGGTTGGCTACAAGACTTTGTGCTATGGGAGGTGTGTGTGTGTGTGTGTGTGTGTGTGTGTGATAAATTTGGATATATGCTTATAAATACAGGAAAATATACACACTTGTATCAAGCATATGGCTATAGTTGTCAAAGATGCACATTTATTTCTAGATGCTATGGATTCGGTTTCCTGTTCACTGAATAAAAATAGTTTTCACAACTATTTTGGAAAAAAGTTTACAACGAATTTTACTCCTTCACTTGTGTAGTTCAAGATACCTGAAATATATTCGGTTAGAAAAAAAAAAAATCAGATACAAGTACAGATATATGAGGGACATGAAATAGTTAATATAATTAGAATGAACAATCACAAAATATGAAATAAGGACCCAATGTTTATAAATGCAGATGCCAACTAATGCAGAAAAACGTGTGTATAATGGGAAAGGAGAGAAAACAGTTGGGTTTCAGAGAAGCCCAGCTGTGTTTTTGGGAGAATTCAGATACATCACTATTTTTCGAACCTGGGGATGTTTTTTAACTGATGCTGGGACCCACATCTCAGTCCCTACACTGGACCATCGGGGCGTGGAATCTCAGCGTTGGCGATGAATACTCTGCCCAGGTGATTGTAAGATGCGGTCACAGTGGAAAACGACTGAACCTTCAGTGATGACTGGAGTTGGGGCACATTCCACACGGGAGTTAGGCCTAGATGTGTACATTATTTTTGCAAGAAGCTGGCAAATTCTACAAGGAGTTTTGGTGTCATGGGAGGTTAGTTAGGTTATAATTGGCTCTAATTGGGTTTCCCCACCGCTGAAACATCGTCTGCCTAGAGCTGAGTGACACTCCAAAAGGGGAGAGATGTGCTCTGACCTTTGAAAACATCAAAGAAGTCACTTCCAGCACAGTTCTTATAGTCCAGTGCCCTGCAGCTCAGCAGGGCTAGGGCCGAGCCCAGCAAAACTGATAGGAAACAGCTCTTGCAGAGTAAGATTTTTATCTTTCCCCCTGGAACAGCAGTGCAGGCAGACTCTCAGAAAAAGGACTGGGGTGGGGAAGGAGGCAGAACCCCAACTTCCTAGCCAGCACCTGCTCGTTACCTGGTTTCACCACCGCCCAGTATCTTTTGGGCTGCTAATTCCCCTTCTGATGGTGAAACAAAACTCTATACATGGGTGTGTTAGCGTGAATAGTAACCCTTAAAACATGAAGGGGTTTAATACTTACTACATACTAGGTAATCAGTCTTTAGCAGTTAACATACTTATAAGGCATCCAGGGCCTGATTTTACTCATGTCTCCAGTTTTATCTTTTACAGCTCCATACACCAAACACATGGAACCATTTCTCTTCCCTTAAATAAGCCTGTGTTCACCTCTCTCTCTCTCTCTCTCTCTCTCTCTCTCTCTCTCTCTCTCATTATTATTATATTTTTTGGTCTCTATTCTCTGTGCAGTCAGCTCAGTGTGGACAGGGACTCTCATTACTTAATTAATCTCATAGCTCTCAGTAATGCAGTGCATTACTCACGGTAGCTGGTGTTCAAATATTTGTTGAATGAGTCAAAAAGTATAATATGGCAAAGCCATGAGATATTGCCTTAATTTCCCAGTGGTCTGCCATCCAAGTCAGAATGAGAAGATTGGAAGCCCACAAAGTGCTTATGTTCCAGGCGGTGACAGTCTGCTGTGGGAACAAACACAAGAGTAATGATGCATAGAGCCCAGGGCAGCAGGGGTGCAGAGGAAGTTTCTCTTTCTTTTCCAGGGGTACATGTGGTAGGGAGCCAGCCTGGCAGAGGTGGACGGAGCGGCACAGCCGCTGTGAGACCCTGTGGGTGGGGAATGGGTCAGGGCTTGCCTAGGGCCACTGGGGCCCCTGAGAGGCCAGAGGTGAGTAGACCAAGAAGGCCAGTGGTCTATGTTTGGAGGAAAGTGCCAAGGATTAAAAAGGAGAACTATATATTTACATTAAATCAAGGTTATTGGAAGGAGCTAGGAGTGGACTAAAATAGGAAAGGTACGGTAACGAGGCAGACACAAACAAGATCCGCTACTGCCAGAAGCAGCCTGGGACACTGGGTGTCACTGTCGTGACATCCTTCGTGGGTGGGAGCACTGCATTCAAGGTTGGGTGGACTTCGTTCAGTCCCACCTCTGCCACCTATGAATTGTGGGCTCTTGGGTGGGACACTTTGCCTCTCTAAGCCTCTGAAAAATGGGGGTGTGATGCTTGCTGCAAGCACAGCTGAAACTGAGCAGCAAGGATCCCTGAAGTCAGAGGAGGCAGAAGCTTTGAGCTAGGGCAGGCTCTTTGGCAGGTGGTCAGCAGACTTTGTCCGCTGCCTGGCCACCTCTTGGACCTTCCCCCTCCATGTGTGGCCTCCCCTCATGTTTGCAAGGGGGTCAGCAGCATCAGCTGGTGGCAACGTGCTCCTTTTCTTTTTTTTTTTATGACCAACAGGACAAGGGGAGCAGCCTCTGTTCTCAGAATCCCTGAGCTGTGCTCCTCTGGAGTGTCACCCTCGGGCTGGAGGAGATGGCTGTGTTGGTTTCCTATTGCTGCTCTAACAAAGTGCGCAGACTCTGCAACTCAGAACCAGAGACTTCCACTGCCCCACAGCTCCAGAGACTGGAAGTGTGGGATCAAGGTGCTGGCTGGGCCCCCTTCCCTCAGGCAACGCTAGGGAAGGGTCTCTCCTGGCTTCCGGTGGTTCCTTGGGGTATGTGGCTTACCTGCCCCTTGCCTTCCCCCCACACCCCAACCCCCGTCTTCATAAGACCCTCTCCCTGTGAAGCTCTGTGTCCAAATTTCCCCTTTTTATTCGGCAACCAGTCATATGGGATTACGGCATATCCTAATTACCTCATTTTAACTTGATTAACCTCTGCAAAGACCCTGTCTTCAATGAAGGTCACATTCTGTGGTATTGGGTGTTAGGGCTTCAACATATCTTTTTGGAGGAAGACACAGTTCAACCCATAACCACAGTCCATCCCTGAACTCAACGCTGCAGAGGGAGAGACCTGGTTGGTTGGCTTAGGTCATCTGAGGGGGATGCATGTCGGGGAGTGGTTCGCAGGGCCCACACTCTCCTCACAGGTACTGGGAGAGTAACAGGAGCCCAGCACCTGGCACAGAGAGGGCTCTGGGAGTCTGGACTAGAGTCTACATATTAGCCGTGTAACTTGGAGGAACGTACTTATCCTCCTTAAACTTCAGCTGCAAAATGGAGATGACGCTCCATGCCTGGAAGGGTGGCTGCACCAACCCAGCAAGACGTCACACCTGGAGGAAGTGCTCAATAAACGTGATTGTCACTGGGTGCTGCTGTTATGATTACTAAGTGCTCAATAAACGTGATTGTCACTGGGTGCTGCTGTTATGATTACTAAGTGCTCAATAAACGTGATTGTCACTGGGTGCTGCTGTTATGATTATTACTATAATACCTTGCGCTGACCATGGTTGAAGGATCTAAGTAGAGTCCTTAGAAGAGACAAGAGTGCCACCAGAAGACCTGGGGATGTGAGAGCCCTTGGCTTTGGAGACTTTGAAACTGAGGCCGTTGGAATGTTCAGGGGAAGATTTCTGGTAGTCAGCAAAGATACAGGCCTGAAGCTCTGGAGAACCCTGGGGACCGATGGCTTTGTCACAAGGCAATTGCAGAACTATGCGTGTAAACCGGCTGACTTGGGACAGACTGAGAATAAGGTGAGAAGGAGGATGTGGACCACACTCTGGGGTGCACCTGCACTTAGGCAGGGGGTGGCTGGAAAGGAACTCTATGGGGATCCAGAACCCCCGACAGCAACGTCTTATTTGAGGACACAAGATGTGAAAGGAAATGCTATAATTGAGTGGCAGGAGCTCCAGAGGAGGAGGGAGTCATTGAGCCAAGTCCCAGGTCTAGTTTACATGTCCTCTGCCATGGCTTAATGGCTTTTGGGGAACAGAGAGAAGACTGACTCTGAAGAAAGGGAGCCAGGTGGCAGCATTGTGGGAAGCAAGGCTCAAGTTGAGAGCTGAGCATTGGGTAGGAGCCTGGTGTTCTGGGAAATGAAAAGGGCAGAGGTGGAAGTGCGAAGGTCATCTTCTGGACTACAGTGGGTGATTGCAAGCTGGAGCCCAGCGTGGAGTTCAGTCAGGGCAGGATTCAGAAAAGAATGCCAGGTCAGGAACCCTTTATTGGATATCAGAGTCCTGGAGAGTAGAGGAAGCTCCTGCAGCCTTCAGCAGGGGTTAGGGTATCGTGTCAAAGTTCTGCCCCAGCAGGCACCATTCAGCTAGAAGGTAACCCAGGCTTTGGGGGCTGAGGAAGCTGTGGTGGTTCTGGCCCACATGGATGCACTAATAGGCACAGAAAGCTAAAACTGTAGATGCACATTTGGGGCTGGGGGTGGAAATGATGACTCCTTAGGAGAAATATGCTATATAAATTCTAGGCATTTTTTCTGTAGTCTGGCCCAAGTTCAAGGCTCTGCAAATGTTTTTTTTTTTTTTTTTTTTTTTTTTTTTTTTTTTTTTTTTTTTTTTTGAGACTGAGTCTGGCTCTGTCGCCCAGGCTGGAGTGCGGTGGCCGGATCTCAGCTCACTGCAAGCTCCGCCTCCCGGGTTCACGCCATTCTCCTGCCTCAGCCTCCCGAGTAGCTGGGACCACAGGCGCCCGCCACTTCGCCCGGCTAGTTTTTGTATTTTTTAGTAGAGACGGGGTTTCACCGTGTTAGCCAGGATGGTCTCGATCTCCTGACCTCGTGATCCGCCCGTCTCGGCCTCCCAAAGTGCTGGGATTACAGGCTTGAGCCACCGCGCCCGGCCTCTGCAAATGTTTTAAACCAAAAAGAATTTTTTTCCAACCTTGTCAAAATACTTTGAATGGATAAAATGAATGCATACTCTAATTATTTAGTGGTTTCTTCTTAATTTGTGGGTCTAAGCATCATGCTTTTGTGATGCAGTCTGTGTTTATGGTTGGTTGACACATCCATTGTCTGCTCTACCATATAATCCCCTGGAAAAACAGGGATTGGCTCTATGTGAGTATACTTTTTATTGCTAGTAAAGTTCATGACTAAAGATAATTCTGCATGTTTCTTTTGGGGAGTACAAACTATTGAAAAGACATTCTTTCGTTAATAGAAACTCTTTCCAGTGTGCGAGGCCATGACCAGGTACTAACATATTCATCTTCTGCAAGTGAAGACTGCAAGTGAGGGCAGTTGAGAAGTTGGCAGAAAACCCTTGGTTCCTGGTCTCCTGGCTGCACACACATGTCTTCTTTTAAGGCAGTCACTCCTAAATTTTGCTGCACATTGGAATCACCTAGACATTAAAAAAAGTCTCCAGACATTCTGATTTCATTGGTGGTATAATGGGCAACCTAAGCATCCTAGTTTTTACAAGCTTCCCAGATGATTCTGATGTGCACCAAAGTTTGGAAATCACTGTCATCAGGGCTACTCTCAGACAATTCAAATGAATAACATCATCATTGCATCTGTTAAAACACAAATAATAGAACACAGTATAAATCTCTATGATACTGGCTAATGAATCAGTGTCATAAGTGATTTACTGTGTTCTATACAATACTATAGATACTGTATGACAGTACTATAGATACCGTATGACACTGTAAAATACTGTATGGAAGAGAATAAGTTGGTATTATCAATAGAATATAGAAAAGACTGAATAGCCTAGACTTAAGTATATAAATATTCAATGATATGCAGTAAAGGAAGACTCACGGATTGGTGAGGAAGGGATCTGTTATTTAGTTAGAAATATTGCCTAGTTATTTTTAAATAATCATTGTAAATTGTTTAGATGTTAGGGGATTTGATAAATAACCTCCTCTACACTGCCCATGTTTAAAATGAGTTGAGAGATTAAGTCAGAAAGACAGAGGTCAATATATTACACTGATTACTTGCAGAGACTGGGGAGAGAATGTGGGTCTAGATGTGTTAGAAAACCAACTCGCTAACGCTTTGCACCTGGGCCAGAGAGACTTGCCCAGACGGAGTCCCTGGCGGCACTAAACACTTCAGGTCTTCCCATGGGACCAACCCTCAAAGCCACGGGCAGAGGGGCAGACTAGATGGGACTCCCGGTGGGAGTGCAGAGACAAAGAGGAAAGAGGAAGAGCCTAGCATTCTCTCTCATGCACAATCAGGTAAGTTGCTTGTCTCGTGTAAAAAACAAATAAGGAAGACAGCCCTCTACATGGAAGCTTGGAGGAATGGGGAGAGGGGGCTTGTGCCCCCAAAGAGATCCTCTCTTTATACATGCACTAATTTCACATAGATTACTGAGTTAAATGTAAGAGAATAAATCTTGTAAAAAACTAGAAGATATTTAGATGGCTGTTTTTCTGCCTTCCGAATGAGGATGGTTATTCTTAGCATTGGAATGTTAAAAAGAATCACAGAGGACTGGATCAATAACTTTGACTACATACAATTTTGGGGCTATGAGATTATTAAAGATTTTAAAAAATGAAGTTAATACAGGTTGGTGGGAGTACAAATTGAAGCAACCTCTCTGGATGTAAATTTTGCAATTTATTTTAAGAGCTTTAACGTGTTCATATCTTTTGACTCAATAATTCCACTTTTAGAAACCTGAGAATGTAATCAATGGTAGGGTCAGAGATGTATATCCGAAGATGTTCATTCCAAGTTATTCATCGTGAAAAAATGGAAACACTTAAATACCCAACAATTCAAGGACTGTTAAGTAAGTGAGGGTGCCTCCCTGCTACAGGAGTGTTAGGTTTCCATTTTAAATGGAGCTTTTGAACACTTTTCAATGGGAAAATGTTTGCAAAAATTTAAAAAGTGCAGGGTATAAAAATAAATATATTATATAATCCTAGTCGTGCAAAAAAATAAATTTTATTTTAGAAAATGTTGGAAGGAAATGCATCAAAATGTAAGTACTGATGAAGATTGTAGGTATTTTTGTTTAATTTTTGAAAAATAAAATTTCTGGTTTCTACATTATTTTTAGATAGATGTATTTTCTTTTAAAGTGAATATTCTCTGTTGAGATCTGAAATTCCTGGGGGCTTGAGCATTGAGCCTGCCAGTTTGGTAGCAAGGAAAAGACAATGAAGATGACCTGGAAACAATGTGTGAATAGGAAGGGGGCGGGGCAGAGCTTCCCTACCCCAAGCTGAAACATCTAAGGGTGAAGACCACAGGCTGCTGGGAGTGGAGTAGGGTTCATGCCATCACCTCCTATGAGCAGATGTGTGGTGACAGAGATTTTGAAGGAATAGTGGTACTTGCTCTTTTATTAATTTCTTAAAATAGGCAGTCAGCCGGGTAGATACACGCTCCATGAATCCTCCCAGGACTGATGGCAGCGAGGCCATGGTCCATGAAGTTTCTGGGGCGACAGCGCTCTGGGGAGAGGTGTATGCGGCAGGCCAGAGCCAGGGAACACCTTGGCTTTGTGCAGTCACAGGGCTGCTGGAATAAATCCAGGCACCTAATACTCCCCAGCTTGCGCTGCAGCGCGAGCATCTGCTCTCCGCGGTCCTGCCCAGGCGCGCCTGCAGCTGGGCCCTAGCCCTGAGCCCAGCAGCGCCCGCTCTCTGCGCAGGGCACCCCCGCGGCTTTAAGTGGGACATCCAAAATAGCCCCCGTCTGTCCATCTCTCCACGGAAAGCCCGGTGCATTTGTATGGAAGTCTGCTTTGTAAAATTCCTAACTGTGATTTTGTCAAGGCTTGGAGACTTTGGCCTTGCACAGATTCAAACAGAACTTCCATTTCCTCCTGAGGAGGAGGAAAGACCAGACATGCAGTGAACAGCTGGCTGAGACCAGGACAAACCCATGTGGGGGAGCCCAGGTTTCCAACAATCATTCCATCAAAGTTAGGCTTTCCTCCAGCTCTTCTCCTTCTACCCCTCTTTAAAAAATGCCCCCTTTCCCTTAAGCCTAAATGCTTGAGAAAAGAAACAAACCAGAAAACAAAGGCGTTTTTCCTCGTATTGATACTTGATCTTGATGATTTGCTAGTTGAAATGTAGGAATATTGGGAAAAATTTTTTTAATCCTTTTTGAAAACATGCCATTTGTAAGAGTTTTGGAATTATTTATTTAAAAATAAACGTCCATAAACAACAGCTGAGGACAAGTGTGCTATCAGCTCCTCTCTTTGTATTAGGATCTCTGTATTTTCAGTGTAGCATGGAGCCCAGTTGTTATGGACGGCAACATTGACAGATCAGGGTGAGAAATGACTGACGGATTACTACCTTTTCCGTATTTCTGTGGAAGGGTGTTGCCCCCTTTTCTGTAATGTATGCTGCTGAGTCCAGTCTAGTTTTAGTGTCTAAATTATTCAATAGTGCATGACATAATTGATGCAGGATTAGGAAGTCAGAACAACGTTCAGTGACAAGAGACATAGACAGCAAGGGTGAGGTGGAGATTTTTGCAATGTGCAGTGACGCTTCAGAAATATGTAATTACATAGTCAGCGGTACCCGGATGTTCCTCCCACTGTGCCTTTAACTGGGGTTTCTTCCTTCATACTTGGCACAACAGTGGCTCTGTTGGCTTCATAGTTCTGCCTTGGAGGCAGAACCCTCTCTAGGCTATGGGGGTTTTCTGTAGAATTGGGACTAGGGTGGATTTGTGGCTAGAAAGGGGAAATGTTTCATGTCTCAATGTCTCATTTGCTTTTCCCCACTGACTCCAGCAGGCTCGCAGACCTAAATCAACTAGAGAACAGTAGGGAGGAGTGCAGGGAGAAGCAGCCAATCTGTTCTGGTGTCTGTCTCTCTGATCCTTGGAACAGGGAGACGGCGTCACCTCTGAGCCCAAGTGTTCTTGCATGTGGAAAGCGTCCTTTTAAAGAATTAGTTTTCAGCATTCTGTCAATTATGGCCTCCAAATCTGGCTGAGTAATTAAATGCCAGCTGACAGTAAATATCAAACTGCTTGGGAGCCGTAGCGAGATATAGACAAGTGGATTCGGTGTGATTGCTTTGGTAATTTGCTTTTTAATCTTTAATACCAATTAAATGCAGGGGAGCTAAAGCCTGTGCATTGCCCAGATGAGGCAGCTCATCAGCTGATGCCTTAAGCTGTCCAGTGTGGATTTCTTGGCTCTGGTGACTGCACAGGTCTTAGGAGGCAGGGAAGTTTGCCTAGCAGTGACTAGTGGACTCTGCCATCAGCAGGCAGAGAAGTCCCCTGCCCTCAATGGAGGGCCGCATGTCCTCAAAGGCATGCCCAGTAACCTCCCCTGTAGTTTCTCCTCAGTTGTCTCCAGCACCATTGTAGGTCTGGCTTAAGGCCCAATTTTTGTTTTTACCTTTTTGCTTTGTCAGGGAGGGGCAGAGAAGGAAGAGAAGCGATACTTATCGAGCACCTATCATGTGCAGTTGTATAGGAGAGACTGCTCTTTGGTGACTCCTACCAAAACGCCATTACTAGCATGAGTGCAAGCCCACGGCCCCAAGATCACAGTGGTTCTCATCCAAAAATGACCCCTCACCAGGGGACATCTGACAATATATGGAGACATTTTGGTGGTCCCAGCTGGGACAGTGCTGCTACTTGCATTGAGTGGGGAGAGGCCAGGGCTGCCGCAGGGACCCTACAAGGCACAGCACAGCCCCCACACAACAAATAATTATCTGTCTCCAAATGTCCGTGGTGCTGAGGTTGAGGCACTTGCTCTAGAGCAAAAACAGAAACTTAAATGGAAAGCTATGAGAAAATTCCTGGGGTTATAGAGGATTTTTGAGCTCGTGGGTGGGGAAAGTAGACTTGGGGCAGACCAAGTCAGGCACAGTGATGGAAGATGAGAACCTATGGGGTTGGTTTTGCTTTCCCTCCATCATTACTTTAGAAAGTGCAAAGCCTGCCCTCATACCTATGGCAACTCAAGTTCTGGTTCAGGTGTTCCCCAGGAAAAATTTGTTGCAGGACAAAAGTCCTGTGCTGGTTAGGAACTGACAAAAGTAAGTGAGAACTCACATACATACCTCTTTTCATCTAACCCCCTTTCTACCCCACTTCTCTACCCCCGCCTGTATCTAAGTGTCTTGTTTTACTGTACTTTCTGGATGGATGAAAAGTAAAGTCTTGAACTAGGTAGTTGCTTTGTGGAGTAGAGGATGATTGGCTGCCATTCTCTGGTACCTGAAGTTCTCCCAACTAGGGTCTGTTCATCTGAGCGAATTAGGCTAATATTGACTCAGGTCCTGGCTTTCATTGTCTGACAGAGTAGCTGACAGTGCTAGGGAAAAGGGGCTTACTAGCAAATGTAACGAGACATTTGAGTGGTACAGCTATTTCAAAAGAAAAGTGGGATAGTGCATTACAGATTCCATCAGAAGCAGAAATATTAGAATGTCTAGACCAAGAGTTTAAAACAAGCCCAATAAACACACTAAATGAAAAAAAAAACAAACCATAAAACAAGAATAAGAAAACATAAAATAAAAAAAGTAAACATTTGTATGTGAAATGTATAATAGTTGAATAAAGATGGGTTATTTAACAAAATGGATATAGCTGAGGAATTAATTCATAATCTGGAACACCAGCTTTTAGACATTTCTGAGGAACATGATAGAAAAAAATAAACAAAAAGCTAAAAGAGATGGAAAAGAGAAGCAGAAGAGTGCAAATCCTTCAATTAGAGTCTACAAAAACCAGCAATGTGGAGGAGATCAAAGGATATAAGAAATAAAATTAGAAAACAGAAACTCTTGAGAGAAATAATACATACATATTTTCTGGAATGAAAAGAAATAAACAAAGACCTCAGATCCAAAGGGGACATATAGTGCCAAAGTGGAGAGATGAGGGAAAACCTCAAACCTTATTAATTGCAAAAGAGGAAATAAAAATTTTATAGTGAAGAACCTGGAAGTTGCCATCTTACCTAAGTGTTACATCAACATCGTTTATCCCTGATAGGAGGCACTGAGTGGGGCACAGCACCTCTCAATCGAAACATTAGACATCATCAGACAAAACCAAGTTGAAAACTTTCTACAAAACACCTGACTAGGGTTCTTCAAAAGTGTCAAGATCATGCAAGACAATGGAAGACTGAAGCACTGTGGCAGGCGCAAAGGAGCTCATGAAGACAAGACATCTAGGTACAACGTGGGACCCAGGGTTGGAGCCAAAATACAAAATAGACATGAGGGGAAAATTAGTGATATGTGAATAATGTTTATAATTTAGTTAATAATGTCATACCATTGTTAATTTATTAGTTTTGTCAATTTACTGTATTTATGTAAGGTACGAACACGAGGGAAAATGGGGGAAGGGAACAGGAAACTTTATCTTTTCAACTCTTCTGTTGCAAAGATTCTTTCAAAATAAAAAATAAAAAGCAAACAAACAAACAAAAGCAAACGCCAATTATCTCTAGCACTGAAAAATTTGGTACCAAACTAATGATTGTATGGGAGTCCCAATGGCTCCACATCCTTGCCAGCACGTGATATAGATGTCTTTATAATTTTGGACATTCTAATATATGTGCAGTGGCATATCACTGTGGTCTTGATTAGCACTTGCTTAATGACTGGTGACTTTGGGCACTTGTCATATGCTTATTTGTCATTGACTTGATGAAGTATCTGTTCAGACCTTTTGTCTGTTTTTTAAATTTGACGTGTTTTTTTCTTGTGTGTTGAAAGTATTTAATATATTCTGGAAACAAATCAGTTATGTGCTTTACAAATATCACCTTGCACATTTTGTGTTAACATCCAAACTTCTAAAGGAAATCTAGGATAAGGTCTTTGTAAACTTGGGTTAGGCAAAAGATTTTCAGAAACAACACTGAAAGCGCAACCTATCAGATAAAACATTAATAAGCTGAACTTCATTGAAATTAAACTTTTCTAATATCTTTGCTTGGTCTTCGTATTAGGATAATGCTGGCTTCATCAAATAGGTTTGAAAATGTTTTCCTTTTCTGTTTTCTGGTAGAGGTTGTGTAGAAATTTGTATAATTTCCTCCTTAAATATTTCATAGAATTTGCCAGTAAACCATATCAGCCTGGAGTTTTCTGTTTTGGAAGATTTTAACTACAATTTTAATTTCCTTCGTAGGTATATGGCTATTCAGGGTAGCTATATCTTCTTGAGTGAGTTTTGGTGGCCTGTGTCTTTCAAAGAATTGATTCGTTTCATCCAAGATTTCAAATTTATTAACATGAAGTTGATACTAATATTTCTTCATTATCATTTTAATAACTAGAGGAGCAGTAGTGGTATCTCCTTTTTACTTCCCTAAACCACTGATTTTTGTCTTTTTCTCTTTTTCTTAATTGGGCAGTCTGACTAGAAGTGTATCACTTTTACTGCTTTTTTCCCTGTAAAATCCGGTTTGGAATTTTATTGATTTTTCTCTATTTTTTTTCCACTTTCCACCTTATTGATTTTTGCTCTTAACTGTATGATTTCCTTCTTTCTTTTTGCTTTGGGTCTAATTTGCTCTTCTTCAGGTGGAACCTTAGATTGCTAATGTGCGATCTTCATTCTTTTCCAATGTAAGCATTTAATGTTACGCGTTTCCATCTAAGCACTGTCTTAGCTGCATCCTGCAAAACATGATATTCTGTGCTTTAATTTTCATTCAGCTTAAAATATTTCTAAAACTTTCCTCGAGGCTTTCTCTCTTTTAGTAGTGTATTGCTTAATGTCCATATATTTAGATATTTTCCAAATATCTGTTACTGATTTCTAGTTTCATTCCTTTATAGCTTGAGCCTGTACTTAGTACAATTTCTATTCTTTTAATTCTGTTAAGGTTATTTTATGTCCAAGAATGTAGTGAATTTTGGTGAATGTCCCATGTAAATTTAAGAAGAATGCGCATTCTGTGTCAATTAGGTCAAATTTGGCCTAGAGTGTTGTTCAGGACTTTTATATCCTTAGTGGTTTTCTGTCTACTTGTTCTGTTAATTACTTGGAGAAGGCTGTTGAGGAGTTCAACTGTAATTGTGAGGTTGGTTATTTCTATTTCAGTCATATAAGCTTTCACTCATATATTTTGAAGTTCTGTTACTTATTGCATACACAGGTAAGATTCTTATTTTTGAGAATGAAACCGTTCATCATTATGTCATGCCCTATTTATCCCTGATAATATTCCTTATTTGTAAATCTACGTTGTTTGATTAAAATAGCCCTCTAGTTTTCTTTTGGTTAGTGTCTGCATAGTGTGCAGTGAAGAGTTATCATAGTAGACCTAGGTTGCCATTCTTAGAAAGGCCTATGGCAAGGTTGACTCTTGACTGGGATCTCGGAACTTGGATTTCAGTGTATCCCCACCATTCCCTCACTGATAAGGGTAGCTCAGTGTGCAAACAATGTGGTTTGTGCTGAACATCTGATTTCCTTCTGGGAGTCTGGATTTTGCTATGTGTTAGGCAGAGAGTGCCAACATGACTCGCCCCCAGTAAAAGCTTTGAGTGCTGCGTCTCTCTTGGGCTTCCCTGGGTAGAAACACTGCACACATATTGCTGCATTTTGAAACACTGCACACGTATTGCTGTATTTTCTTTGTTATGGGAGGGACAAAAGCATAAGGAAGCCTGCATCTGAATATGGATTCCTCTAGATGTGTTTTCTTTTTCTTTCTTTTTTTTTTTTGAGAGAGAGAAAGTCTTGCTCTGTTACCCAGGCTGGAGTGCAGTGGTGTGATCTTGGCTCACTGCAACCTCTGCCTCCTGGGTTAAAGCAATTGTCTGCCATAGCCTCCTGAGTAGCTGGGATTACAGGTGCCTGCCACCACACCTGGCTAATTTTTGTATTTCTTTTAGTAGAGACAGGGTTTCACTATCTTGGCCAGGCTGGTCTTGAACTCCTGACGTCATGATCCACCCACCTCAGCCTCCGAAAGTGCTGGAATTACAGGCATGAGCCATTGTGCCCAACCGTCCTCTGTCTTTTTCTTTGTAACATGGCTGTGTGTCCTTACTACCCACTGTAATAAACTTTAGCTGTGAGTATAACTATATGCTGAGTCCTGTGAGTCCATCTAGCAAATCTTAAGACATAGTGGTGATCTGAAGACCCCCAAATACTTCATTTATCATTTTCATCCTTTATTGTTGTTGCTTGAACATTGTTTTGTTTTAATTACACTTTTTATTTTGAGATAACTTACATTCAGTTGTAAGAAATAATACATAGAGGTCCCATGTACTCTCTTTCACATTACTCCTAATAGTGACATTGTGTTAGTCTGTTCTCACATTGCTATAAAGAACCACTTGAGACTGGTTAATATATAAAGAAAAGAGATTTAATTGAGTCATGGCTCTACAGACTGTACGGGAAGCACAGCTGAGGAGGCCGCGGGAAACTTACAGTCATGGCGAAGGTAAAGGGGAAGTAGGGACGTCCTGTGTGGCCGGAGAGGGAGGAAGAGAGTGAAGCAGGAGGTGCTACACACTTTTAAACAACCAAATCTTGTGAGAACACTCACTCACTGTCGTGAGAACAGCAAGGGAGAAATCAGCCCCCACGATCCAATCACCTCCCACCACACCCCTCCTCCAACATTGGGGATTGCAATTTGACATGAGATTTGGGCAGGGATACAGATCCAAACCCTATCAGGCATTTTGCAAACCATAGCACAATATCACATCCAGGATACTGATGTTGACACAGCCAAGACACAGAACAATTCTATCACCACAACAATCCCTCATGTTACTCTTTTGTAGCCACACCCACTTTCCTCTTGTACTCACTGTTTCCATTTCTATAATTTTTATCATTTCAAAATGTTGTAGAAATGGAACCATACAGCATCTGATGTTTTGAGATTGACGTTTTTTCACTCTGCATAGTGCCCTTTAGAGCCATACAAGTTGTTGTGTGTATTGACAGCATTTTCTTCATTTTCTTTTGTATTGCTGAGTAGTATTCCATCATATAGGTGTACCACAGTTTGTTTAACCATTCACCCAGAAGGACATCTGTTTCCAGATTTGGACTATTACAAAAAAAATTTCATAAGCAAGTCTTTTTGCGAACATAGTTTATTTATCTGAGATAAATGCCCAGGAGAGTAAATGCTGTTCAAATGATAGTTGCATGCTTATTTTTCAAGGAACTGCCAAACTTTTCCAGAATGGCTGTTCTATTTTACATTCTCACTAGCAATGAATATATGAATATTCTAGTTTCTCTGACTCCTCACTGGCATTTGGTTTTGTCCCAGTTTTTTATTTTTGCCATTCTGATAGGTGTGTGATAATAAATAATTATGCTTTAAATTTGGATTTCCTGAATGGTTAATAATGCTGAATAGCTTTTGTGTGCTTATTTGCTATATCCTCTTCAGTGAATATAGCATATCTACTGAATGAAATGTCTTTTTGTTTTTTTGTGTCAATGATCTAATTTTATTGCTTCTTCACCGTTGAATTTTAATAAGAGTTTTTAAAATATATTCTAGATACTAGTCTCCTGTCAACTACGTGGTTTGCAGACATTTTCTCCCAGTCTATAGTTTGTCTTTTAACCAGTTAACAGGATCTTTTAGAAAGCAAATTTTTAATTTTGAGTAAGTCTAACTTAGCAATTTTTCCTTTTATAGACAATGGTTTTGGTGTTAAATTTGAGAACAATTTGCCTAGTTCTAGATTCCAAAAATTTTCTCCTTTCTTTCTTAAGATTTTATAGTTTTACATTTTATATTTAAGTCCATGATTATTTCAGTTAATTTTTGTAAAAGTGTGAGTCTTTGGTTGAGGTTCATCTTTTTATTGTCTGTGGGTGCTGTTGAGAAGGCTTTCTGCCATTGAATTGCTTTTGTGCTTTTGCCAAAAAGCAGTTGAACATATTTGTGTGGGACAGTTTCTGGATTCTTTGCTCTGTTCCATTGATCTATGTGTCACATCAATGTGATTAGCACCTATACCACATAGTGGAGTACTGTGGCTATATAATAAGTCATAAATTAGAATGACCACTTTATTAGTCTTTTAAAAATTGTTTTAGCAATTCTAGTTCTTTTGCTTTTCAATTTAAATTTTAGGATAGTCTTGTTTACATTACAAAACATCTTGATAAAATTTTGATAGGTATTGTGTTAAATCTGTATATCATTTTGGGAAGAATTGACATAGTTGAGTATGCTGACTCTTAAAATCAATGAACATGGTATAACTCTCTATTTTTTAAAGATCTTTGATATCTTCCATTGGTACTGTATCGTTTTCAGGGTGCAAGTTTGCATATATTTTGTTGCATTTATAACTAAGTCTTTATCTTTTTAAAAAGTAATTGTAATGATAATACATTTTTAACTTCCGTGTCTCTGTTCATTGTTAATGTGTAGAATTACAGTGATTTCTGTATATTATCTCATATCCTAAGATCTTGATGAACTCAAATGTTAGTTACAGGAACTTTTGTTTTAGATTTTTTGTGGTTTCTTACATAGACAGTCATATCATCTGCAAGTAGGGAAAATGTATTTTTTCTCTTATGATCTCTCTGCCTTTTATTTCCTTTCCATGACTTGCTACACTAGCTAAAACTTCTAGCACACTTTTGAATAAGAGTGGGGAAAATAGGCATCCTTGCCTTGTTTCTGATATGAGGGGGGAAACCTTCAGTCTTTCACTATTACATACAATGCAATCTGTAGCTATTTTGTAGATACTCTTCAAAGAGTTGAGGGAATGTCCCTTTCTTTCTATTTTTTTCTGAGCATTTTTATCATAAATGGTCGTTGAATTTTGAAAATCTTATTCGTCTTTTTTGGAAGACTTTCTTTTTGAGCAGTTTTAGTTTTATGGCAAAATTGAGAGGGAGTTACAGATATTTCCCATATGTCCTCTACCCCCATATATGCACAGCCTCCCCGACTATCAACATTCCCCATCAGAGTGATACATTGTTACAACTGATGCACCTATATTGACGTATCACTGTGAACCAAAGCCCATAATTTACATTAGGGTTTGCTCTTGGTGTTATAAATTCTGAGTTTAGACAAATGCATGATGACATATATTCATCATTATAGAATCATACAGAATGTTTTCGTTGCCCTAAAAATCATCTTGGTTTCACTCATTCACTCTCTTTCCTGCATCAAATCCTGGAAACCTCTGATCCTTTTATTGTCTCCATAGTTTTGCCTTTTCTAGAATGTCATATAGTCAGAATCACACAACATGTAGCCTTTTTAGATTGGTTTCTAATATGCATTCTAGTTTTCTCCATGCCTTCTCATAGCTTGATAGTTCATTTCTTTTTAGTGCTAAATAATATTCTATTGTCTGGATGTAACACAGTTTATTCATCCATTTACTTACTGCTTCACATTTATTCACATCTTGGTTGCTTCAGAGTTTTGAATTTTGACAAACACTTTTCTGCATCAATTGCTATGATTGTATAATTTTCCCTCTTTAGCCTGTTAATATGGTGGGTTGCATTTATTGATTTTGAGATGTTGAACAAAACATGGATTTTGAAATTTTGAATATTGAATCCCTGGAATAAACCCCACTTGGACATGGTATATAGTTCTTTTTATATAGTGCTAAATCCTATTTGCTAATATTTTGTTAAGAATTTTTTTGTATCCATATTCATGAGGAATATCAGTCTGCAGTTTTATTTTTTTGTACCATCTTTGCCAGATTTTGGTATCAGAGTAATACTAGCTTCATAAAATGAATTGGGATGTGTTCTCTCATCTTCTATTTTCTGGAAGAGATAGTGTAGAATTGGTGTTAATTCTTGTTTAAACATTTGGTAGAACGTCCAAACCATCTGGTCCTAGAGATTTCTTTTTCGGGAACCTATAAATTATAAATTCAATTTCACTAATAGTTATCGGGCTATTCAAATTATCTGTGTCATATTAGGTGAATTGGGGTGGTTTGTGTTTTTGGAGGAATTGGTCCATTTTATCTAAGTTGTGAAATTTATATATGTAGCATTATTGATAATATTCTCTTACTATTTTTTTGATGTCTGCAGGGCCAGTGTTGATGTAACCTGTTTCATTCTCAATATGGTATCTTGTGTCTTCTCTGTCAATTTTATTGATTTTCAAAGAATCGGCTCTTAGTTTCATCGATTTTCTTCATTGGTTTTCTGTTTTCAACTTCATTGGTTCCTGCTCTTTATTGTTTTCTTTCTTCCACTTGCTTTGGGTATTTTTGCTGTTTTCCATGTGAGGTGGTAATTTAGATTATTGATTTGAGACTTTTCCTCTTCTCTGACAAATGCATTTAGTGCTATAAATTTCACTCTTCACTCTGCTTTAACTATGCCCCACATTTTTTGATATGTTGTATTTTCATTTTCATTTGGTTAAATGTGTTTTTTAAATTTCCCTTGAGACATTCTTTTTGGCCTATGGGTTATTTGTAAGTGTGTTTTTTAGTTTCCAAATGCCTGAAGATATTCTTGTTCTCTTTCTATTATTGGTTTTTAGTTTTATTTCACTGTAACTGGAGAACACAATTTGTATGATATTTGAAAAGAATACATATTCTACTGTTGTGTGGAGTGTTCTATTAGGTTCTGTTGGTTATTGGTGTTGTCAAGTTCTTCTATATTGTTACTTATCTTCTCACTAGTTGTTCTATCAGTTGTTGAGAAAGGAGTGTTGAAGTCTCCAACTATAATTGTGAATTTGTCTATTTATCTTTTTACTTCTATCAGTTTTGCTGTACATATTTTGCAGCTCTGTCGTTTGGTGCATACAGATTTAAGATTGCTTTTTTTTTTTTTTTTCCAGTAAATTCATTCCTCTTTTTTTTTTTTTTTTTTTTTTTTTTTTTTTTTTTTTTTTGAGACGGAGTCTCGCTCTGTCGCCCAGGCTGGACTGAGTGACGCGATCTCGGCTCACTGCAAGCTCTGCCTCCCGGGTTCACACCATTCTCCTGCCTCAGCCTCCCGAGTAGCTGGGACTACAGGCGCCTGCCACCACAGCTGGCTAATTTTTTCTAATTTTAGTAGAGACAGGGTTTCACCGTGTTAGCCAGGATGGTCTCAATCTCCTGACCTCATGATTCGCCTGCCTCAGCCTCCCAAAGTGCTGGGATTACAGGCGTGAGTCACTGTGCCCAGCCAGTAAATTCATTCTTTTATCAATATATAATGTCTCTTTCTGTCTCTCGTAATTTTTTTTGCTTAAGTCTACACTATCAAATATTAATCTAGCTCTCCTGATATCTTTTGATTAACATTTTTACTGTATAATGTTTTCCATCCTTTTTCTCTCAACTTGCCTATGTTGCTCCATTTAAGTGAGTTTCCTTTAAACTGCAAATAGTTGGATCATTTAAAAAAAATCACTCTGCCAATTTCTTTTCAATTGGTGTATTTAGACCATTAGATTTAATGAAATTATTGACATGTTAGGGCTTAAGAATATTTTATTTTTTTGTTTTCTGTTTGTTTTCCCCTTTTTCATTTATTTGTTTTCTTTTCTCAGCTTTTTTTGTGTTACTTAAGCATTTTTTGGAATTTTATTTTGAGTTATCTGTACTGTTTCTGAGTGTGTTTCAATGTATATTCTTTTTAGTGGTTTTTCTATGATTTATATTTTATTTTTTAAAAATTATTTATTTGTATTTCTTGTTGGTATATTATTGATGTACATATTTTTGAGGGTACACATAATATTTTGATACCTGTATACAGTGTGGAATGATCAATTCAGAGTAAAAATTCACATTTTATATACATGTAATTTACCACAATCTACTAGTGTTGCCATTTCATCATTCAAATTAAGTATACAAACTTTACCTCCTTTTATGTCCCTCTTCCTTCCTCATTTATAGTGCAATTGTCTCAATATTTCTTCTATGTATATTTAGAATGACATCAGTTGTGTGATAATTTTTCCTTCAACTATCAAACATAGTTAAGAAAACTCAAGAGAAAGAAAACCTATTTTATTTAACCGTATATTTGTATACCATGTTCTTTCTTCCTTTCTGGTGGTCCAAGTTTCTTTCTTTTATCATTTCTTTGTGGTTTAGGAAACTTTTGTTAGCTGTTCTTTTAGGGTAGATCGTTTGACAAGTTTCTCTTAGATTTTCTACATTTGAGGGTGTCTTTATATCTTCATTCCTGAAAAGTAGTTTTACTGGGTATAGAACTCTGGGGTTACAGTTCTTTTCATTTAACACTTAAAATATTAAGCGTTAAATTTTAAGTGTTAAATAATACTTAAAATATTAAGTGTTAAGTGAAAATGCCACTTCTTTTTCTCTTTCATGGTTTCTGATGATAAATCCACTATCATTTAAGTTGTGGTTATTCACATAGTTATGGTGTCATTTTTTCAAAAATTTTCTTGGTCTTTTTTTAAAAAAATCTTAATTATGCCATATTTTAGTTTAGAATACTTTGTATTTAGGCTGTTCGGTTTGCTCAGTTTTTTGAATCTGTGGGTTTATGTCTCTTGCCAGGTTTGAGAAATTTTCAGCCACTATTTATTTGAGTACTTTTAGCCTTAATTTATTTTTTTCAAACTTTAAATTATTTATGTATTTATTAATTTTAATTTTTAATGTATATGGATACATAACAGTTTATGGACTACATGTGATATTTTGATACAAGCATAAAATGTGTAATGATGAAATCTAGACAGTTGAGATTTTCACCACTTCAAACATTTGTTTTTTTCTTTGTGTTGAGAACATTCCAAATCTACTCTTCTAGCTATTTTGAGACAGATAGTAAGTTATTATTAACTATAGTCGCCCTATTGTGATATTGAACACTAGATCTTATTACTTCTAACTGTATTTTTGTATCCATTAACCAACCCCTCTTTATCCCCATCTCCTTACTGCCTTTCCCAGACTTTGGTAACCACCATTCTATTCATCATCTCTGAGACCAATTCATTTCAAGTATGTTTGTAATTGCATGTCAAAGCATTTTCTATTATTTCTGCTCTAAAATCTATGTCAGATGATTCGAACATCTCTGTCATCTCAATGTTGGCATCTATTGATCATCTTTTTTTTTCCCCCCAAACTCAATTGAGATTTCTATGGTTCATGGTATGACTAGTTATTTTTAATTGAAACATTTTCATATGATATTATGAGACTCTGGATCATATTTAAATCTCTTTTAGCTGGCTTTTGCTGACACTGCTTTAAAAGGCAAAGGCAGCATTTCTACCTTATTACTGACAGGGAGAAGCAGAAGTCCAGGTTCACCATTCAGCCTCTATTGGCACCCAGGGCAGGAGCTATTCTTTACGGCTGGGTGAGGGTGGGAGTCCCGGCTCCCAATGTGGTCTCCACTGACAGTGCAGTGGAGATGGTCTTGTTAATTCTGAGTGATAGGGAAGGTCCTGATGTTCCACTAGGCTTCCTCTGACACCACCCCAGTAGGAAGGGGGAGGAATGCCTTGTTACTGGTGGGTTAGAGTAGAAGTCCAGGCTCTCTATACAGTCTCCACTGGAGGTGTGTGAGTGAGGGAGATTTTCTAAATGGCTGATGGAGATGAAGTTCTGGCTCCCTACTTGGCCTTTCCTGATACCACCTCAGCAGGGAAGTTGAAGTCCCTTGTACAGCCTGGTGAGGGTGGAAGTCTAGGCTCTTCAGGTGACTTTTGTTAGCATGTGTATAAATGCAGCTATAGCCTTCCCAGTGATGTTTGTTGGCAACAGAGTGGTTGTTGTTCAGAATTTTCTGTCTTGCTACCTCTTTCCTGGTCCTTTGTTTAAAGAGAGAGGGCTTTTGTTTGGGCTTATTTTATCTTTGGTATTTCTGGGTTGCCAACTTCTTCAACCCCAAGTCTGAACTATACAGACATACCTGTAAGATATTGTGGGTTCAGTTGTACATCATTGTGGTAAAGCAAATATTTCAATAAAGCAAGTTCCACAAGTTTTTGGCTTCTCGGGGCATGTACAAATTATCTTTATGCTATATTATAGTCTATTAAGTGTTCGATAGCATTGTGTCTAAAAAACAAAGTAGGAACCTTAACTAAAAAACATGTTGTTGCTAGAAAATGCAACTGATCATCTGAGCCTTCAGCATGTCATAATGTTTTTGCTGGAGGAGGACCTTGCCTTGTTGTTGGTGGCTGCTGACTGATCCAGGTGGTGGTTGCTAAAGGTTGGGGTGTCTGTGGCAAGTTAAAAAAATAAGACAACAATGAAGTTTGCCTCATCGATTGATTCTTCTTTTTGTGAAAGATTTTTCTGTAGTAGGAAATGCTGCTTAATAGCATTTGACCCCTGTAGAACTTCTTTCAAAATTAAAGTCAATCCTCTCAAACCCTGTCACTGTATTAACTAAATGTATGTAATATTCTAAATCTTTTGTTGTCATTTCGACAATGCTCACATTATTTTCACCAGGAGCAGATTCTATCTCAAGAAACCACTTCCTTTGCTCATTGATAGAAAGCAACTCTTCATCTGTTCAAGTTTTATCATGAGATTGCAGCATTTCAGTCACATCTTCACCTCCACTTCTAATTCTAATTCTCTTGCCATTTCTACTGCATCTGCAGTGACTTCCTCTCCCGAAGTCTTGGAGGAAGTCATCCATGAAGGTAAGAATCAACTTCTTCCAAACTCATGTTAATGTTGATATTTTGACCTCTTTCCATGAATCACAAATGTTCTTAATGGTATCTAAAATGGTGACTTCTTTTCACATTTTAATTTATTTTGTCCAGAAGCATCAGAGGAATCACTATCTCTGGCAGCTATAGCCTTACTCTCTCTCTCTCTCTCTCTCTCTCTCTCTATATATATATATATATATATATATATATATTTTTTTTTTTTTTTTTTTTTTTTTTTTTTTTTT
>NC_037682.1:124877397-124891155 GCF_003255815.1 Theropithecus gelada | reverse complement strand
TTTTTTTTTTTTTTTTTTTTTTTTTTTTTTTTTTTTGAGGCAGAGTCTCACTGTATCACCAGGCTGGAGTGCAGTGATGTGATCTCGGCTCGCTGCAACCACTGCTGCTCGGGTTCAAGTGATTCTCCTGCCTTAGCATCCCGAATAGCTGGGACTGCAGGCACACACCACCATGTCCAATAAAATATATTTCTTAAATAATAAGACTTATAAGTCGAAATTACTCTTTGATCCATGGACTGCATTGTGTTAGCAGACATGAAAACAGTATTAATCTCCTTGTACATCTCCATCAGAGCTCTTGGGTGACTAGGTGCATTGTTAGTGAGCAGAAATATCTTGGAAGGAATTTTTTTTTTTTTTCTGAGCAGGAGGTCTAAACAGTGGGCTTAAATTATTCAGCAAACTATGCTTTAAACAAAAATGTTATCATCCACGCTTTCTTGTTCCATTTGTAGAGCACAGACAGAGTAGATTTAGGATTTTCAGAATGGTAAATTAGAATTGGCTTCAACTTGAAGTTACCAGCCTCATTAGCCCCTAATGAGAGAATCCGCCCGTCCTTTGAAGCTTTGAAGCCAGACATGGGCTTTTCCTCTCCAGCTATAAAAGTCCTAGTTGGCATCTTTTTCTAATGTAAAGTTGTTTTGCCTTCACTGAAAATCTGTTGTTTAGTGTAGCCACCTTCGTAACTTACCTCAGCTGGATCTTCTTGATGACTTCCTGTAGCTTCAACACCGGTGCTTGTAGCTTCACCTTGCACTTTTATGCTATGGAGACAGAGATAGCGCCTTTCTTTAACCCTCATGTACCAAGCTATGCCACCTTCTAACTTTTCTTCTGCAGCTTCCTCACTTCTCTCGGCCTACAAAGAATTGAAGAGTTAGAGCCTTGCTTTGAATTATTATTAAAATAATAATAAATAATAATAATAATGAAGTTTGAATTATTGTGAGAATTACCAAAATGCGGCACAGAAACATGAAATGAGCACATGCTGTTGGGAAAATGGTGCTGATAGACTTGCTTAAGGCACTGTTGCCAGAAACCCTCAGTTTAGAACAACAACAACAACAACAACAAACAGTATCTGGAGAGTTTCAGAAAGTGTAACACAGTAAAATGAAGTATGCCTGTATGAGACAAAAGGAATACAATGGGAACTCACCATTGTGTTATTCCTTAGGACTTAAGGTACCTAAAGGTCTTCCTTCTTCTCTTTACACCTTTCAGTTTTCTTCTGTTTGCTTTGTATAGAACTCCAGGATATTTAATTATATGGCCAGCTCCCTATATCCACAGGTTCCACATCCACAGATTCAACCAACCACAGCTAAAAAAATTAGAAAAAAATTAACAGTACAACATAAATTAGTAAAAATAAAAATACAGTATAAGAACTATTTACACAGCATTTACATTGTATTAGGTATTATGAGTAATCTAGAGATGACTTACAGTATGTGAGTATATTATATGCAAATATTATACCATTTTGTATAAGAGACTTGAGTGTACAAGAACTTTGATATCTCTGGGATGGTGGAGTCAATTTCCTGCAGATACTGAGGGATGACTGTACTTAGCTGGAGGAATGAGGAAAGTACATTTACTTCATCTTCCCTGAAGCAGAGATCTCATACTTTTATTTTTTAACCTATCTTTGTCTTTATATTTGCTGTGGGTTCTTGCAGGTAGCATATTGTTGAGTGCTACCCAACTCTCTTTCTGTAATCTAAGCTGGTAATGTCTGTCTTTTAACTGATATGTTATACCATTGTACTATTCACATATAACATGATGATTGATATATTTACACTTTATTTTACTACCTTGTTAGTATTTTTCTATTTGTTCCATCTATTCTTCATTTTTTTCCCACTTTTTCTGCATACTCATGGAGTATAACCAGAATATACTCTTAAATAAAATTATACTACTTCATGTGTAGACTAAGGACCTTACAACCATGTATTCCCAATTTCTTCTTCCAATTTTTTATGCTATATAGCACATGGTATAAACATTCAATACATTGCTAGTATTTTTGCTTTAGACCATTGGTTATCTTTTAGAGTAAATAAAAATAAGAAAATTTTAAGTTCTCTTAATAGTATTTTACTTTTATATATTCAATTTCTTGACCTTTTATTTCTTTTTTTTTTTTTTTTTTTTTTTTCTTTTTTTCTGAGACGGAGTCTCGCTCTGTCGCCCAGGCTGGAGTGCAGTGGCCACATCTCAGCTCACTACAAGCTCCGCCTCCCGGGTTTACGCCATTCTCCTGCCTCAGCCTCCCGAGTAGCTGGGACTACAGGAGCCCGCCACCTCGCCCGGCTGGTTTTTTGTACTTTTTAGTAGAGACGGAGTTTCACCGGGTTAGCCAGGATGGTCTCGATCTCCTGACCTCGTGATCCACCCGTCTCGGCCTCCCAAAGTGCTGGGATTACAGGCTTGAGCCACCGCGCCCGGCCGACCTTTTATTTCTTTGTGTAGATCTGAGTTTCTGTCCTGTGTTATATTCTTTTTGATTGAAAAACTTTCTTTAATATCTCCTGCCATGTAGAGCTGCTGGTAGTGAATTTCCTGTTTTTGTTTGTCAGGAAAAATATTTCTCCTTAATTTTTGAAAGATATTTTCATTTGGCTGACAATTTTTACTTCTTTCAGTACTTTGAAAATGTTACTCCATTGTTTTCTAGCTTTCATAATATCTTAAGGAAAATGTGATATAATTTTTATCTTTATTCTTCTATATAACGGGTCTTTTTTTCTCTGGCTGCCTTCAATATTTTATCTTTGTCTTTTGCTTTCTGCATTTGACTACTCTATGAATAGATGTGCTTTTTGTTTGTTTTCTTGTTTGTCTTGGCATTTATTCTGCTTGGTATTCTCTGAGTTTCTTAGATTAGAGGTTTGACATCTGTCATTAATCTTGGAAAATCCTTGATGATTATTTCTTCAAATATTTCAACTGTCCCATTATTGCTTTCTTTTCCATCTGCCATTCCAATTGCCTGTTTGTTAGGCCATTTGATTTGTTTCACAACTCTTGGATTTCCTGTTCTGTTTTTCTCTTTGTATTTTGTCTGTGTGCTTCAGTTTGAGTAATTTTTTGAGATCCTCAATTTCCTTGCTTCTTTAGCTTGTTGACATTGTTAATAAGCCAGCTAAATGCATTTTTCATGTCTGTTACTACATTTTTCATTTCCAGCATTTTCATTTTGTTTTTTAAATAACTTTATTTCTCTGCTGATATTATCTACTAAGTCTTGTATCTGGTTTGCCTTTTTCTTTAAAGTCCCTATACTTATTTAAAATTCATTGTTGCATAGTCCCCACATATGTGTCATACTACAGTCTGGTTCTGATGGTTATTTTTTCTTCAGGAGAGGGCAGTGTGTGTGTGTGTGTGTGTGTGTGTGTGTGTGTGTGTTTTGCCACTTTGCATGTGTTGTAATTTTTTGTTGGAAGACAGACATCTTGTGAAAGACATTAGACATAGAGGTAAATATTTTTCATACCTGAAAGAGACATATATTTTTCTTTCTGCTAAGTCTTTAGAATGGTTGTTTGAATTCACATAACTAGGAGTTGGGCTGGATTTGAGGTTGTTGTTAGGGCTGTGCTTAGTGAGTTATGGTCTTCATATTTCCCTAGCAATGTCTTGTGTTTAGGGTAGAGACTGGTTTTCCATGCAAGTATTTTCAATGCATGCTTCACCCTCCAGCCTAAGGTCTTCACTGTGAGGATTTGTTGGTTGCTCTGTGAGCTCAGCACTCTAGTTGGTCCAAATCACAAACCTGATTGTTTCTCTTCATTTGTTGTTGTTGTCAAGTTGGGTAGTCATCCTTTCCTGATCACTAGCTCTTTGATAGGAAAATGGAAGTGTGAAATAATATTTTTTAAAGCGTTTGAGTTTTTATTCTAGTTGTATTCGGCCAAATTGCTACTAAAATATGAGGACATAATAAAAATATTCTCAGATGTTTGTCACAGAGAGACACTTACCGAAAAGAGTTTTGGATAAAATATTTAAATACTAAAGAGAATAATCCAGAATATTTTATCAGTGTAAAAGAAGTAAAGGTAATAAAATACCTAAGTGTTTTGTCTTTAAAAAAGGAGAAATTTATTCATGGTGATATAGAATTAAATATGTAGAGTAATAGAAATATGATGGGTGTTGAGAGGATATCAAAGAATGTAAGTTCTATTTGGTTAGAGGAAAATAATATTTTTAGAAAAGTAAGAATAGATGGATAAATTCAGAAAAATGTAGAATAAACCAAAAAAGTAAATTATGTGGTGGAAATAGGTTCAAATATATAAATATAACAATAAATGTGAATAGACTAAACTCATCATTTATAAAACAAATAAAAGGAAACATCCACATACAGGTATAGTTGCAGATTTTTTTCACCAATTCGAATATTTCTAGTGGAAAGTTCTCCTATTAACCAAACTTTATAGAATATACATACCTCCTAGTATAACATTTTTCATTCAATGTTTTATGGGGAAATTTTATATTTATACCCATCAAATTCAACTCAAATATTCGTAAAATGATTTTAATAAAAATAACAAGTTATTTTCTTAATACAATTGGTGGAATCATGTGTAGGGATTTTGAAAATCTTGACAAATGGTAGCAAGAAGAACATTCATTTTGGATGTTGCTGAAAGGCATCTCAGAGTTAGACTTAGCTGAGTAATTATCTGCCATTGTACACTTCAACTGACATGTTTTTCCAGTGTCTTTCATATTTAACTTAGTGTTGCAAGCTAAGTCCCCAGGAAAGTTGAGAAAATGTTGAAGGAAATTGTGGAACAGGAAGCAAAATGAATAAGAAAGATGATCAAACGGAGGGGGATATTACTGTGAATGAGGAAACGTTTTGTTAATAGCCATGTTGAGTTTTGATCATTGAGAAGGGATGTTTTAAATATTCTTTAACCTAACAAGTTTGTTACAGGCATATAGGCATTTTATTATGTATATTTATATTTTAGGAAATAGATCAGCTATTTTTGGTTGTTGTGTAGTATATTATTATAAAAACAAAATAATGCAGATTGCACTTCTGATACTTGTTTTTGTGTAGGATGCCTGATAGTCAGGAACAAATTGTTGAACCTAAATAGAAGTTGCCTATATATAAGGTAACATGCAAAGGTTGAAAACGAGAGGATTTAAGACTTTAAGGCATTTCTAAGGATGAAGAGGGTCATTACCTGGTTAAAAAAAAAATTCAGTTTATTAAAAGGATGTGTATACATTTAATAAAAGTTCTTCAAAATCTATGACATAAAAATTGATAGAGCTACAGTAAGAAATTGATAAATCCACTTTCATAGTGGGAGATTTCTACATACCATTGTTCACAATTGATAGGTCAAATGGGTCAAAAGCAGCAAGTATATAAGAGATTTCAGCAACGCACTTAATGAGTTCTGAGTGGGACGCTTTGTTACTTTTGGTTATCTCACTGCCAAAGGGTAATTCCGCCCATTCTCAAATTTTCTGATGTATGAAGATTTTAACACTTCCTTATTTGATTAGGAAGCTCCTCCTTGCCTTGTGTCTTAATCTTTTTTTCCCGTGGTTTCCATCTGTTGGCTTTTTTTGTTTTTTTTTTTTTTTTTTTTTGAGACGGAGTCTGGCTCTGTGGCCCAGGCTGGAGTGAAGTGGCGCGATCTTAGCTCACTGCAAGCTCTGCCTCCCGGGTTCCCGCCATTCTCCTGCCTCAGCCTCCCGAGTAGCTGGGACCATAGGCGCCGCCACCGCGCCCGGCTAGTTTTTTGTATTTTTTAGTAGAGACGGGGTTTCACTGTGTTAGCCAGGATGGTCTCGATCTCCTGACCTCGTGATCCGCCCGTCTTGGCCTCCCAAAGTGCTGGGATTACAGGCGTCAGCCACCGCACCCGGCCTCCATCTGTTGGTTTTAATTCTACTCCATTGGAGCCTATGGAAAAAGGCATCCCCATGCATGTGACGTGGGGCAATCTGTTGAGTTATGTTTTGTGTATGGTATGAGGCAAGGGTGTGAGTTCACTTTTGTGCATATCCAGTTGTGCCAGCACCATTTATTAAACAGACTATTCTTTCCTTACTGGATTCCCTTGGCACCTTTGTCAAAATCAGTTGACTGCAAGCACAAGGATTTATTTTTGGACTCTCAATTTTGTCCCACTGATCTATATTATTTCCCCCATGCCAGTACCATGCTGCCTTCATAACTGTGGCTTTATCATAAGTTTTGAAACCCAGAAGCATGAGTACTCCAAATTTGTCATTTAAAGAGACATCTTGTTTTGGATTTTGTATTTCCATATAAATATAAATTTTACAATCTGGGCCAGGTGTGGTGGCTCATACCTGCAATCCCAGCACTTGGGAGGCCGAGGCGGGCAGATCACTTGAGGAGTTCAAGACCAGCCTGGCCAAAAATGGCAAAACCCCATCTCTGCTAAAAATACAAAAAAAAAATTAGCTGAGTGTGGTGGTGCATCCTGTAGTCCCAGCTACTCAGGAGGCTGAGGCAGGAGAATCACTTAAACCCAGGAGGTGGAGGTTGCTGTGAGCCAAGATTGTGCCACTGCACTCCAGCCTGGGCAACAGAGTAAGACTCTGTCTCAAAAAAAAAAAAAAAATACAATCTGCTTGTTAATTTCTGAAAAAAAAAAAAATGCTGCTGGCATCAGGGGTGGCTTGTTACACAGCAGTGGATAACTGAGCAAGCATGTTTACTCACAGCCTTGTTATCATGTACCAATGTCTCAGTCTTCCTCCCATGAACTGCTTCAAAGCCACCATCTCTCACACAGTAGGCTTCTTTTTTTCTTTTCCTTTTTTTTTTTTTTTTTTTGGACTCACGTGAAGTACTTCACCTTTTAATCTATTACATTATATATGATTAGATTTTGTTGGAAATTTGAGCTAGTCAGTCACCAGTTCTAACATCCATGTTTCTCTTGCATCTCTCACCTGTAGGTCATTTACAATGTAAATAACCACACTTTTGTGTACCTTTATGCGAGAACCGAATAAAAATTGTTGGGCAGATCAGGAGAGAGCCTTGGACCCTGGTGGGAACCATAGAATCCAGTTGTCTCCAGGTGCTACTCTATGGCTAGCCTCTCTAAAACAAGATTTGGAAATCGGGGAAAACTACTGAGAAACTTCAGGAAGAGTGAAGTTTTCTGTGGGGGCAAAGCTGAGGTCTTCTGAGGGACTTTTTTTGTCTTTGCAAGTGCATAAGATTACTATTCCTTTTGAAGAAGAAAGAACGCAGGGATAAGATCCCTTCAGCTTCGCCTCACAAAAGATGACATACGGCAAGATCTCCAGGCAAAAGAACACGTCTTTTTGGAAACATGCAGGACAGCCGAGTCACAGAATGTACTTCCTCAGTGAAAGCCGGGAGGGAAAGATCAAGATCACAATAGAAGAAAGGCTTCACCCCACAGTGCTAGAAAAGCTGCCTGTGCAGGCTTAGGCAGTCTTTTTGCAGTTGAAATTATATTAAGGAAAAAAGAGATTCGAGGGAGAAAAATTGAACCACTAATAAATGAGAGGATGAATTAATGCTGACTCGCCACTGCCTGGGACTCCCAGCACACTTGGCAAATCAGTTCCCAGCAAGAAAACAAAGCTATGTGGACAATCAGGAAATAATGAAGACCTGGCGGGACTAGCAGCCGAGAAAAATGAGCAAAAATGAGGTGGCGTTTGGGAAAGTGAGACGTGGAGAATCTGAATGGATGGAGAACTGGCTTGTTTCCTTTCTCTGCTTCATTCCCCTCTCTGTCCAATAGGCCATTCAGTGATGAGGGATTCTGGGGCATTATTGTCTCCTTGGGAGGGAGGCTGGTTGAATCCAGCTCTCAGGGCTGCACTAGCAGGTGTGGAGAAAAGTCTCAGGGGACAGGCGGGAACCCAGGCTTCTCCCTCACGCTGTGATCTTAAGGCAAGACGCCTGGGCATCCGCGTCTGCTGGAACACAGGCACACTGGACACCTGACCCATTTCCTGTTCCCCTTACCTGTGGTCACAGCATGCACCCACGCCTCCTTTGGGAGCTGACCCTTCCCCATTCCTTGGGCTTCTAGTGGGGCTGCCCATTGGAGAACGCTGTCTTGCTCAGTATAGGGGTAAACCTGTATGGAGCCCAAGCCAGGCCAGCCTACGACAGTCTGTCTTAGACTGCAGGGACGATGAGGTGACAAAGGTCAGAGTTGAGCTGCCCAGGGCCACATCCGAGAAATGCCGTGATTCATCCTGGCCTTTCTGAGGCTTAGATGTGGATGGCTTTCAGTAGTTTAGTGAGGTTTGCCAGTGTTCGTCCTATAAATACATTTCTTCCTCTTAAGCTTGTTTCGTTGTTTGGTTGGGTTTTTTTTTTTTTTTTTTTGTGAGATGGAATCTCGCTTTGTTGCCCAGGCTGGAGTGCAGTGGCGCAATCTCGGTTCACTGCAAGCTCCACCTCCCAGGTTCACGCCATTCTCCTGCCTCAGCCTCCCGAGTAGCTGGGACTTAACAGGCGCCGCCACCTCGCCCGGCTAATTTTTTGTATTTTTAGTAGAGACGGGGTTTCACCGTGTTAGCCAGGATGGTCTCGATCTCCTGACCTTGTGATCGCCCGCCTCGGCCTCCCAAAGGGCTGGGATTACAGGCTCTCGTGAGCCACCGCGCCCGGCCTGGTTGGTTGTTTTTAACTGAAGAAGTCTATCCAGTATCAGGGGAGAGGACATCCCAGGGAGGCAGAGAGGAGCTTCGGCGGAAGCGCAGAACCACTCTTGTGTCCTGCCGAGCAGCGTCAGCGCTTTGCTGCCAGTGAGCGGGGAGCACCCCCGTTCTCCAAGCCGCTGTTGAGGAATGTGGCCCCGCAAGACCCGGAGTGCAGGCTGTGCCCTCTGACCCCTACTTTCCTGTTTGCAGGACGGACTCTCCGTCTGTCTTCCAGGGGTATTTCTAGAGCAAATAAGTGCTTTGATGATTTTGGAAGAATTACTGAAAATTAGCTCAAGATGGTATGAAAATCTGGGCCTAGCCTCTTTAGCCAGCCCTGGGGATCTCATAATATCTGATAGTGACTCACAGGACAATGGCACTTCTTTGCATTTCTGATTCTGTCACACTCTTCCATATTGATTTCCCAATCTGGTCTAGAAAGGAAGGAAAACACACAAAGACAAAAACGCTTTGCAACTAATTAATTATTTTGCCAATTTGAGAGACAAGTGGGGAAAAAAAATCCTTTAAAATCAAATAACAATAATTTTTAAAGGAAGCCAACCGACACATTTCCATAAAGCAAATATGTTGGACCTAGTTGGAGGCAGCAGGCTCATGAGAATGCTGAGACTTCTTCAAATTTGCATATATAGATTTTTAATAGAGGGTGAGGGAAACAAGTCAACACAAATAATTGTAACATTTTAATTGCATTTCTTCAGGGCTCTAACAGTGTTTAAAAAATAAACATATATAAGAGAAAGTCAGTGTTACTAAGTGGCAAAGATTCTGGTAGAACCAATAGGGTTTTCTTGAACTACATGAGAGAAGAAAGTGCAGGTGTGGTAGGCCGGGCGCGGTGGCTCAAGCCTGTAATCCCAG
The DNA here is from genome assembly GCF_003255815.1 of Theropithecus gelada. NCBI lineage: Eukaryota > Metazoa > Chordata > Mammalia > Primates > Cercopithecidae > Theropithecus > Theropithecus gelada. Next base: position 124,881,534 of record NC_037682.1, on the reverse strand, counting down.
CACTTTGGGAGGCCGAGACGGGCGGATCACGAGGTCAGGAGATCGAGACCATCCTGGCTAACACGGTGAAACCCCGTCTCTACTAAAAAATACAAAAAACTAGCCGGGCGAGGTGGCGGGCGCCTGTAGTCCCAGCTACTCGGGAGGCTGAGGCAGGAGAATGGCATAAACCTGGGAGGCGGAGCTTGCAGTGAGCTGAGATTCGGCCACTGCACTCCAGCCTGGGCGACAGAGCAAGACTCCGTCTCAAAAAAAAAAAAAAAAAAAAAAAAGAAAGTGCAGGTGTGGTTCACTTACCTCTGAACTGCAGAAATGCTAAGAATATGGGTCTGGTGTCAGAGTCCTGTGTACAGAGAAAGTCACAGTTCCTCTTTGGCTCTGGAGCATTTTGTCGCTAACTCACTTGCCTAGTTGCTCACTCACTAGCATAGTGCAGGCCACTTAGTAGCGAGTTTAATAAATACTCTTTAATGGGAATCATTTGCTAGTATGTTGGCAGAATCATCTTACACATTTCATGGCTCAAAAAATACCAGAGATGGAAGGGGCCCAGAGAATTCGGTGATACCTACAGATGGACAGCAATAAGGCTCTAAAACATCTATATTCTCCCTGGGAGATCCTGCCTCATCTCTTGTACTACAAACTGGCTTGGAGTCACCATCATTGTACAGTTGCCTTCAGGATCCTTCAGCTGTGGCTGGCCATTGAGTTTTTCTCCAGAAGTCACACTGAATAAAGAAATTCCTCCTCTTTTCACTCCTCTAGAGCTAACTAGAGCCACCCCTAGATTCAGAGGGATCTTTTCTTGTATTCTAGGTCAAACTATGGACCGTTGGATTCTAAGACCATATTTCTGGAAGGGACTTTCAAAAGTTGTTTTACTTTTTGTGTTTCACTGGAAGCCCAGTGGCTTTGAAGTAGCTCCAAAATCTTAGGCAAGTGAAGTCAAGCCCAGCTGGGCTCCCAGCCACCAGGTTCTTCCCTTCATTCTCAGCGAGGTGAGTTTGGTCCCCATGTGCAGGCCCAGCTAACTCCAAGAGCCAAATCTAATCCTGATCTAGGCTGGAGAGATGCTCAGGCCTTCTGAAAGGGTGGTTGTGGTTGGACATGGGCCATCTGGCTGTTTGTCTGGACTTTGTGTGTTACCTCCACTTCTAGGAGCAAGGTCTTTTTCTAGCTCTTGTAGTTTCTCTCTGGCCTTTCTCTCTTTCCCAGATGGGAGTCTCAACTTTGCACCTAGGCAAGATATCAGTCATTATGAGTCTGTTTCGTCCTTTGCAATGTGAGGATACTGCTGCTACTTCATTGCGCTATTGTGACTGCTGTCATTTAAGGTTAGTTGCCATGATAAAGAGCCTGGCATTGTCCAGAGGGAAGTGCTGAATGCACTGTGGAAATGACTTTTATCATTCCCTTGGCCCTTCTTAGGAGTGTGGCTCTACAGCTTCCTGCCGCTCTCCTCCCTAGAGCTGAGCTGGAACTCTGTTCCGGTTTCCAGTCTGGGTGTGGGGCCTCGATCTTACTGGATAAAGCTCCCTGATGCCTGTGATATTGCCTCTCTGGGCTCTCCAGTATTGCCAGCTCTGATTTCCTGATCATTGTGTCATTCAGCTTTCAGGCCTCCCTTAGGCTGAATGCAGTGGCTCACGCCTGTAATCCCTGCACTTTAGGAGGCTGAGGCGGGAGGATTTCTTGAGCCCAGAAGTTTGAGGCTATGGCAACATATCAAAAACAAACAAACAACAAACAAAAAAGCCCACCACCACCACCAGTAACGACAAAACCACCAAAAAACTCTACAAAAAAAAAAAAAAAAGTAGAAAATGAATAAAGTGAAAAGTAGAAAAAAAAGTACTTCTAATTAATGGTGAAGATTAAAAAAAAAAGGAAAAAAAAAAAGAAAACAAAAAAGCCTTCCAATTCTTCCCTGTGACTGCTCGCCTGAACTGGGACTGATCTTGGCCTTTCCCTGGACACCTCTCTGGGGCCAGCTCCCTCCCCGAAGGCAGGCGTGAGGGCCTCCCACTGCCCAGCTAGGAATGCGCTGCTTTGACTTCTCAAGATTCTCAAGAAAAGATAAAGGAAAAGCTCACAGACCCAAACTGCTTTAGTGATATTCAGTATTATCCATGTCTACCCTATTCCCTGTCCGGCCTGCTCCCCTGAAGCCTCTCAAGCCTCAGAAGGGAGAAACATCTGTTTGCAAACCCCAACTCAGAACTGCCACCCACTAAATAAAAACAAATTCTGTGAAAATTGGGTGTGGTAAGAAAAGAAAGATGTGGAGTCCGCCAAAGGTCATTGAAGCCTGCTGTCTGATTTCCTGGTAGTGTGAGCATGAAAATTCATGAGGCAGAGGCAGCAGGGAGGAGAGGGAGAAGAGGTAGGGATTAAGAGAAAGAATGAGAGAAGAAAAGAACAGTGTTCAATTTTTTTCCAATGTATTCTTTTATTCTTAAATGCAGGAAAAGTTGCTGAACCTTACTTTCCTCCCTTTACAAATGCAATTCTGGTATTTATATATAGCGTTTACACGACAGCATTTTCCGTTTGTTCATCTGTTCCATATGTAGTTTGTGTTCCAGTTGTTTTCATATGTATATATTTTATCTTCCCAACTAGATGCCGAGTACTGTCCTTTGTGTCAAATGAAGTGTTCAACAAACGCTTGGCAATTCAGTGTCTGGGTTCACAACTCGCCTCCCGCTTACCACCTTTATCCTCTCTGACCCTCAGCGACTCCCTGTGTTCATCCTACTACCCAAGTCCTGTTTCCCCAGCCTTCTTCTCTTACTCCGTCATCACCTGAAGTCCTCAAGTCCTGTTGTTTTTTTAACATGTTTCATATCTGTTAAATTCTTATTGTTTCTGCCTCTGCCACCTTAGCTCCGGCTTTCACTTCATACCTGGATTATTGCAATGGTCTCCTTGCTGTTCTCTATTCTGCTACTCTCCTACCACTGCCTGTTGAGTCTTCTTGAAGGTAAGTTTACTGCCTTGTGGGCTTCTCTTCCTAGAAGTGGTCCCTTGTTGCTCACCAGGTGAGTTCAGTCTGTCCCTGGTGTGGCTTTGCAGGAGGGTCTTCCCTGATGTCTGCGGCATGGCGTCTCCCACTTGCTGGGTTTGTTCCCCGTCTTCTCTAGCTAGGTGGGGCTCCCTCTCCCCAGACCACACAGTGCTGTTCCCAGCCAGCCTGGGCTTGTGCTGCTGCCTTCCCTTCCCTGGCCTTTGTTGCTGTGGATTCCACCTCTCCACACTCAGGGCTCAGCGAATGTCCTCTCGTCAAGAAGCCTAGTGCTGTGGTCTGTGTGTGTGTCCTCCTAAAATTCCTATGTTGAAATCTAATCACCCGAAATTTCTATGTTGAAATCTAATCACCAGTTTTAGGAGGTGGGGCCACTGGGAGGTGATGAGGTCATGGGGGGCAGAGTCCTCATGAATGGATTTAGTGCCCTAACAAAAGGAAGCCCAGAGAGCTGCATAGCCCCTTCCACCATGTGAGGATGTGTCAAAAAGGCACTGTCTGTGAACCAGGAATCTAGCCCTCATCAGGCGCTAAATCTGCTGGCAACTTGATTTTGAACTTCCCAGCCTCCGGAACTGTGATATAAATCTCTGTGGTTTGTGATATTTTGTTAGAGCAGCTCACATAAATGAAGGATACCTAGTCAGTCATTCCAGGCCACAGAACCCTCTGATGTCTGGGATACATATTGTTCACATTGGGATTTGATCATATATTTTCACATACAGGTGTCCAATTGTTTCAGGTATATTCTTATCATCCCAATGTAATGCTACAGCTTTTGTGAGCAGGGATCTAGCAGCACTGTCCAGCACCCTTGCTGGGAGATATATGAGGTGCTGGGCGCAGGGGCGAGTGAGCACACAGCTTGAGACACAGCTCATCTAGGGCCTAGATTTTGACCTCAGCAAGACCTAAAGTCAAGCTCTCCTCTGCTACTTAGTAGCAAGTTACGTACCTTTCAGACTCAGTTTCTTCAGCAGTAAAATGGAGATATTTATATAACATGATTCTTTTTTTTTTTTTTTTTTTTTTTTTTTTTTTTTTTTTTTTTTTTTTGGAGGGGGTTTCCCCCATTTTGACCAGGCTGGTCTCAAACCCCTGACCTC
>NC_037682.1:124868233-124877359 GCF_003255815.1 Theropithecus gelada | reverse complement strand
TTTTTTGAGACGGAGTCTCACTGTGTCTCCCAGGCTGGAGTGCAGTGGCGCGATCTCGGCTCACTGCAAGCTCCGCCCCCCGGGTTCACACCATTCTCCCGCCTCAGCCTCCCAAGTAGCTGGGACTACAGGCGCCCGCTACCGCGCCTGGCTAGTTTTTTTTTTTTTTTTTTTTGTATTTTTAGTAGAGACGGGGTTTCACCGTGTTAGCCAGGATAGTCTCGATCTCCTGACCTTGTGATCCACCCGCCTACAAAGATTAAATAGATCATATGTATTATGTTCCAAGCATGGTGCTTGACACACAGACGGTTAATAAATCATTTGCCTTCTGACAAGCCATTTGTTCATTTCCCTTCTGATGACAACAGCTATTTTCATAGGTGGCTTCTACGATCAAATATTCCCTACTTACCATCTATACAGTATCATCTGATAAATAAAGAGAGGAGCACAGAATCCCTGGTTCCTGTCTTTCACTTTGACTTAGAACAGGGAGTACAGTCCTCCAGGGTTGGTCCACATGGAGCATGAGATCTGCCCATCAGCCATTTGTGGCATCGTAGAGGCCCCATTCAGGTTGCAGTGCGGTCACTTGGAAGAGTGTCTGGCCTCCTCATTACTTTCTTGTCTGCTTGCTCACATAGCGAGTGCTGTACACACAGTAGGGCCATCATTGACACCTTCAGGTTGATTAGAGGCTTGCCATTGTGGTGGATTGAAGCCACCCAGAGAGCTGTGTGTGATGGGCTGGTGCAGATGTCGCCCAGCGGGAGAGGACTGGGGGCTGCCCGTGCCTGTACAGCCAGAGCTGCTGCGCCATCTGTTTTTGCCTCTCCCTGCTGCTGCTTCCTCCTGCCTTCACCCCATTCTGCCTGCCTCGCTGCTCTAGCTCCATCCCAGAGGCCTCCTTCAGCCCAGGGCCCATTCCCAGGTCCCTGCATGACGTGGATAGGGAGGGAAGGGGCCGATAAGAGAGTGTGGACACGTGCGTGTGGAAGGAGGGTAAGGAGTGTGTGGAGTAGGGAGAGTAAGTGAGAAATGGGAGGGAGAAAGGAAGCGAAGCAGAGAGGGTGAGAAAGGCAGGAGGGGAAAGAGGGAGACAGAGATGGAGTAAGGGGGGCTGGGTGAGAAGGATGGGGGTGGAGAAAGTCTGTGTATGTGAGAGAGAAAGGGAGAGAGAAAAGAGAGAGGGAGAGAGAGCGGGAGAGTGAGAGAGGGAGAGAAAGGGAAAAGGGAGGAGGAGGGGGTAGAGAGGGAGAACTTTAACTGTACAAGCAAGAATTGCATCCAGCACTTGGAATTACAGGGCCAAGGCTGAGACTGAACCTGGGGTGTGGCAGGAGCTGCACTGAAGATGAGTCTGAAATTCCCAGAGCAGCGGAGGAAGCGGAAGCGTCTGGGATGCAGTTATCTCTAGAAGCAGAACGCATTTCTCTCTGAGTGCACAGGGCGTCTTACTTTCCGGGTCCGCACTGGGCGCTTTGTTCTTTCTTCTGGGACAGGAGATGGACAGATACCATCTGCGTGCTGCTCCCTGCCATCCTGGAATGGGGGTGGAGGGATGTGCTGATGGAGTCTCCTTGGAGCAGTATTACTTTTAGGACAAAGGGCCCAGTCTCCAAAGAACTGCCGCCCCCACCTTTTCCTGCAGAGCATGTTCCTACAGCTGCTGTCTCTGTAACTCTGGCCAGCGCGGGGTGTGGGGAGTGGTCCTATGAGGTGGAACCTTGGTCAGGGGGTTTCTGCCTGCCCCTCCTCCCTTCTGAAGGCTCTGTCCCTCTAAGACGGAGGAGCCCGTTGGATGGTTGGGGCAGCACTTCACTCGCCTCCTCATGAGGCTCCTTGGGAGGCAGGTGCCTGCTACTGCAGATTTCTAAAGCTGGACTGAAGCTGGGATCAGGGGAGCTGATGTCACTGAGAATTGCTTGTCTTCCTCAGAGCTTTGAGGTTACCGTCCTCTCAACAGAGTTCTGTTTCTAGGAAACTATTAACCTGAGGTGGGTTCTGACTGAGAAAGACTGTGATTCTATTAAGTTGGTGCAAAAGTAATTGCCCTTACTTTCAATGGCAAAACCTGCAATTACTTTGGCACCAAACCAATACATCGATGAGCTAAGGATACACCTGGTGTGGTCTTCTGGGGAGAAGGGAGATGTGTGAGGTCACGTTTGTGTCTCTGGTAAATGTTGAGGTGAAGAAACTGAAGACTAACAGGAAGGAACTAGAGTCCCAAGTGTGAGAGGATGGCATGAGCACTGAGGACCAGGCTCCAGATCTGGGACTAAAAGCTACATTTAGCCACTGGGGTGTTCAATGGCCTGGCCAGTCCTCTTCTCCTGAACCTTCTGTAGTTTTTTGCCCCATACCCCTTACTGTCAGTGCTAGAGACATTTGAATAATGAATTCTGTTTAAGACTGAAAACCTCGAAGTTCCATCTGTAACAAGACTCGAAATAATTACAGATGATGATTGCCTGGTACACTCAGCCAGAAAAAACAGAACAGCTTTTGGCCGCCAGCAATTACAAGCAGCACCGGCTTCAGCACAGACAGAACTTTTAAATGAATACATGAATACATTGCTGAAGATCAGAAGGCAAGAAAGGCTGTCAGAGCTGGGGTGGGGGTGGGGGAAATGAGTTGGCAAAAACGGAGTGACTTCACCACCGTGGGGAGGAGAGAAAAGGACGGGGAAGGGACAGGGAGAGGGAGAGAAAGAGAGATCTCCCCCAACTCTTCGCCCATTCAAATTTTAAACTATAAAATAGTGAAAAGGATTGACACGGAATAGCATCCCCAGGAGTACCGTATTTTAAGGCTTTCTCCAGTTTGAACCTTATCATGGGAGACCGTGAGATGAAGTGGCTTGTTTGTCATGGATATGGTTTGAAGTTACAGCACTTGGTGCTTTTCTTCTTGTGTGATGTGGGGGAAATAATATAAGTTTTTGAATCAGAGACACCTGGAGCTAAATGTTAGTTTTGCTACAATTGTTATCTTGTTTGGTCAGTTAGCTACTCTGAACCTCCATTTTCTCACCTGTGAATCCCACCTTCAGGTGTTCTCGTGGGGAATAACTAGGATAACGTCTGTAAAGCATCTTACGCTGCTGTCTGGAATAGAGAACGCCAGTGTGGGTCTCCAGCCACGGAGTCGCCTCCTGTCTCTGAAGGGTCCTCTACCGCTTTCCCACTGGCTTTATCTCACATCTTCCATACTTTACTTCTTGCACTGTCTGAACCTATCCAATGTCACCCATTGATTTAGAAGAACCAGGGTATTCAAGACTCAAAAAATCCTGGCTATTCATTTTGTTAGAGACTTTAAAAATTAAAGTGCAAAAATTATGAACCAAAATGGAGAGGCTAGGGCAATTGTATTCTGGACTCCTCATTTTGTGCAGGTTGACTGTGATTTTCCTGCCTGAGTCACACGTCTGCTCTTGATTGCTAATTTCAACCCAGATTAGGAGTGGAAGCCTGAAACTCTTGGGACCTTAACAGCTAGTAGATGAACCATCAAAGTCTTGGTAATCAGACCATTGGAGTGAGGATTTTCAACCCGATTTGAAGACTGTTATTTCAGGGCACTTCAGCTTCTCACCAGCTTCTGACTCAAGCTTCCCACCCCGATCTGGGAGTTCAGGCAGGTTTGAAAGGTGCCTCCTGTCCTTGTGAGGCTGGAGCCGTCTGGGTGGGAGATCACAGACCAGATTTTCACACGAGAGAAGTTTGCAGATAGGCATTTAGAAGGAGCTAGCCTCTGTGCAACCTTTTCTCTGATGGGCTCTAAGGAATTATCTCAGCTATACTTAGTCTGCAGAGTTAGCACCAAATGGACACTGCCGAAGTCCATAGTCTGTACCATCCAGAGTAGCGGCCAGAGCCGTGGCTGGGCCCACTCAAGCCATGGCTGGGGAGCCCCGAGAGCACTGTGCCAGAATGTGGGTGCAGACACTTGGGGACACCCCAGGCCGCAAATGCTGATGTCTTGCAGATGTCTCTCTGGAGACTTTGCCTTTAAGGTCCTAGATGGGAAGCGAAGCCCCAGAGACCTCTGAAATGCCTTTGGGGTGTTTCTTGAGAATAACGTTTGCTTCTTTCTGTCTGTAGTCATCTCTTTTAGCAAACGGTCACTTGGCCATACCCTTGGTTTGCGCTCCTAAAGATGCCTTTCACTCTTTACATGCCAGGGTGCAAATTTTCCAAATCTCTCCTTTCTGCTTCTCTTTTAATTATAAATGTTATCTTTGAATCTTTTATTTCCTCTTGAATATTACTATATATAGTTAAAAGTAGCCATAAAGCTCCTTCAATATTTTGCTTCGATATTGATTCTGCCAGATATCTTAGTTCATTGCTGTTAAATTCTTACTCCCAGGCTGGGTGCTCATGCCTGTAACCCCAGTACTTTGGGAGGCCGAGGTGGGAGGATCACTTGAGCCCAGGAGTTCAAGACCAGCCTGAACAACATGGCAAAACCCCATCTCTGCGAAAAATACAAAAAAGTTGGCTGTGCATGGTGGCATGCACTGGTAGTCCCAGCTACCTGGGAGGCTGAGGTGGGAGGATCACCTAAGCCCAGGAGGTCAAGGCTGCAGTGAGCTGTGATCATGCCACTGTACTCCAGCCTGGTCAACACAGTGAAAAATATCTGCCTTCCATAAAGCTATGGGGCATGAACACAATTCAGCCAAGTTCTTTGCTAATTTATGACAATGATGACCTTTCCTCCAGTTTCCAATACCTTGTTTTTCATTTCCATCTGAAACTTCATCAGAATGACTTTTACTGTCTATATTTTTACCAACATTCTGATCACAACCACATAAGTAATCTTTGAGAAAATTTAGATTTTTCCTACAGCTTTTCTCTTCCTCTGAGCCATCACCAGAATCACCCTTAATGCTCTGTTTATGAAAATACATGCTTTTTCTGGCGTTCACTTCGAAACTTTTCTAGCTTCTATTCATTACGCAGTTCCGAAGCTGTTTCTACATTTTCAGGTATTTGTTATTGCAACACCCCACTTCCAGTACCAATTTTCTGTTGTCATGCATTTTGTGCTACTATAACAGAATACCAAAGACTGGGTGATTTATAAAAGATATAATTTATTTTCTCACCATCCTGGAGGCTGGGAAGTTTGATATAGGTGCCAGTATCTGTAAGGGGTTTTTTTTGCTGTGTCATAACATGGCAGAAGGTATCACACAGGTGAGAGAGAGAAAGAAGGGGATGGAACTCATACTATTATAATGAATCCACTCCTTCAATAACAGCATTAATTTATCTATGAGGGGAGAGCCCTCATGACTTAATCACCTCTTAAAAGTTTCACCTCTCAATGTGGTTGCATTGGGGATTAAGTTTCTAACACATACATTTTTAGGGCCAGAGGCAGAATGCTATGGTTTGAATGTCCACTAAAGTTTATGTGTTGGAAAACTGATCCTCAGTGAAACAATATTGGGAGACTTTCAGGGTGATTAGGTTGGAGTGGGTTCATAACAAAAATGTGAGTTCATCCCCCACCCCGCTCTCCCACTTTCCCTCCCACACGATGCTTTCCACCATATTATGATGCAACAAGAAGGCCCTCACGGATGTCAGTGCTTTGATCCTGGACTTCCCAGCCTCCAGAACTGTTTTTTAGAAACAGCTTTTTACAAAACTACTTTTTATAAATTACCCAGTCTGTGGTATTCTGTCATAGTGGCACAAAATGCACTAAGACAAGGGGATTGGTGGGCAGAATGACTCCAGTCCTATGAGTGCTCACATTCTTTCCTGGAATTACTTAATATTGAGAGCTTGTTTTGTGTGTAGTGATGCATCGTCTTGATCACTCAGGCTCCTGTTAAGACCCCACCTCCTCTCTAAAGCTTTTGTAAAGCTCCTCAGTCAAGGCCAATCTTGAGTTCTGTGAAATTCTGTGTAAGAGTAAAGATATGACCTGAGTGCCAAGTGCCCTGTTTATGCCTCTAGCTAACTGCCTTTAGCTGATTAAACCCTTTTAAGATCAAGTTTGTGTATAAATACATAAATAAATACTAATTGTAATACCTTGTGGTGCTAAACAATTTGCTTAATTTCTCTGAGCCTCTGATTTGTTTTGCTTTGGTTTTAGAGATAGGGTTTCACTCTGTTGTCCAGGTTGGAGTGCAGTTGTGTGACTGTAGCTCACTACAGCCTTGACCTCCCAGGCTCAAGGGATCCTCCCACCTCAGCCTTCCAAGTAGCTGGGACTACAGGTGCATGCCGGCTAATTGAAATAAATTTTTTTTTGGGTGGAGATGGGGGTCTTTCCATCTTGCCCAGGCTTGTCTTCAACTGCTGGGCTCAAGCAATCCTCATGTCTCTGCCTCCCAAAGTGTTAGGATTATAAACGTGAGCCACCGTGTCTGGCTTGAATTTTTGTATTAGAAAACTTATGCTGTTTAAAAAGTCAGCCTGATGTCATCAGTATTTATTCCCTTAATATCTACCACCTTGTGTTATTCATCTGTGTCTACCAACATATCCATTCTTTAGATAAACTTGAGGTTCTTTGAAGGTTGAATCTGTGTTATAGATATTCCACATTTATTGATTATTGAATAATCATTATTGAGCTTGTTGTGTGGCTACACAAATGAATGATACATTATTGCTACACTTTAGGAACTTGGGTGGGGGGCAGAGAGAGAGACAGAGATGAGAGAGAGAGAAAGAGACTCCCTCTGAGAGACTGAGACTACTGAAGAGAAAAAATTGGCTTCTATTTTTTCATGTTCCTATGACAGTATCTTCCATATGGTATGTGAATTTCTCAGTAAATACTTATGAATTGACTGATAAATAAGCCTAATTCCCTCATGGCAGCAAGTAATGTTATGAATTTTAAGTGGAATTAGTAACAAGTAGGGGATTTTTGGCTAAACTCAGTGGTGTGAACACATGGTTTTATCTCGGCTCCTCCCCCAAGGCCCACTGAAATGACAGTAAAGGATAAAATAGAAAGAAATATCAATAAATACACAAAAATATTAAGAAAAGAGGGAACAGCATTTGAGGAATGACCATAAATATTAGGAGATAGCAAACAGATGAAAGACAGGTAACTGCATTAAAATAGGCAAGCTAAAACCTAAGCTCATGTGTGTGCCTGTCTGTGCATGTGTGTGAGTGTGTGCATATGTGTGAATGTGCGTGTGTGTGTGTGTGTGTGTGTGAGAGTGATGAAGCAAGCAAAAAGCAAACTGAAACATCCTGGCCTTGCATTTGGCTGTGCTAAGTACCCCTGTGGCTGAAAAGAGAAGGCTTGATTGCTAGAAAGCACTAGACCCCAGATTGCCTCCCCAAGCCTGTGTCGCTGTGTGACTGCTCTGCCCCTACCAAGCAGAAACTGGAAGATTTGCACAGAGGAGGAGAGGACGGACATTGTTCTGAAAATAAAGAAGGCCTAAGGGAAAGTTTGTGTTTGAAAGAGTGACACTTCCGTCTTTTCCTGTCCTGTTCTCTAAACCTGGCAAGCAATCCTTCCATGTCGGAGGTTGGGTCACTTATTTGAAAAAACAGACTGACATTAAAAAAATATTTTTAGATACTGAGCGTAGCCCAACCCAAATTAAGTCCACAGTTTTTGCAATCTGTGGTGAAGCCTACCATTGATAAGCTTAGCAGGCGGCATGGGCTAGGCTATGCTACAGTAACAAACAAGCCATTAGTGGTCCTGACTTGCACCAAAGAACATTGATTTCTCATTTGAGCTATGTGCCATCATTGGTTTGCCGGACTTCTGCTCCAAGTACTCCTCATCCAGAGGCTTGAGTGGATGGAGCAGTCATTATCAAGCACATAGGCCAGCATCATGGCAGAAGGAAATAGTGTGTGGTGGATTGCACAGTAATTGCCTAAGCAACTTTTGAATTTACTTATTTATCAATTTTGTTGAAATTGACAAATAAAAGTTGAATTTATGTATGGTGTCTGACATGATGTTTTGAAAGATGTACACATTGTGGAATGGCTGAAGAGAGCTAATTAATATGTCCATTCCCTCCTAAACGTATTTCTTTGTGGTGAGAACACAAAATCTACTCTTGGTGGCTTTCAAGTATACAATACGTTGTGATTATCCATAGTTACCAACAGTACAGTAGGCCTCTTGAATTTATTCCTCCTGTCTAACTAAAGTTTGTATCCTTTGACCACTACCTCTCCACTTCCCCCTCTCCCCCATCCCTGGGAACCACCATCCTACTCTCTGCTGCTGTGAGTTCAACTTTTTTAGATTCCACATATGAGTGAGATCATGCAGGATTTGTTTTTCTATGCCTGGCTTATTTTGCTTGACATAACGTCCTCCAAGTTTATCCATGTTGTCACAAATGACGGCGTCTCTCTTTTTTCAAGGCTAAATAATACTCCATTGTGTTTATATGCCACATGTCTTTATTCATTCATATGCAATGGACACTTAGGTTGTTCCCATATTATCTTGGCAATTGTGAACATTGCTGCAACGAACATGGGAGGGCAGATATCTCTTTGACACACTGATTTCATTTCCTTTGGATATATACCCAGAAGTGGGATTGCTGGATCATATGGTAGTTCTATTTTTAATTTTCTGAGGAACCTCCATCCTGTTTTCCATAATGACTGTACTAATTTACATCCCCACCAACAGTGTTTGCACTGATTCTTACAGTTCCCCATGGAAGTGACACATATCATTCCCACACACTTTTCATTGGCCAAAGCAAGTCATATGGCCATGACTAACTTTAAAGGTGGTAAGGGAGTGAAAATTCACCATGTGCCTGGAAGGAGAAAAACTGAGATGTTTGTGAACTTGGACAACAGTCTTCCCATCTGGTCACCAAATATTCTGTTTACCCTCCTTTCCACATGCAAAGTATGGTTATCTCTTCCTGAGGTGGATTTACTCTACTGTCTCATCTAGTTGGCATCAAACGCAACCTCTGGAGTTACATGCTACCAATTTTAGGTCTATCTGTGGCTGCTAGCAATCTGGTAACCTAAGAACACACACACCACACACACACACACCCCCACACCCACACACACCCACATACACACACCCACACACACCCACACACCCACACACACCCACACC